>NW_027315823.1:6372527-6425027 GCF_026437365.1 Eucyclogobius newberryi
TTTTGAACTTCACGAGGGGCAATTAATTTTTATTAATTAGTTGCGATACAAAGCGATTCTGGGGAAAATTACATGAAAACGACTTAATTGTCTCAAATAAATGAGCGAAAAGGCAACGTAAACTCCCAAAAACCCTCAGCCCAATCCAAATGTGTCGGCTAGCAAAGCATCCGGTCAGCCAGGGCACCGTCCACCGATGAATCGACTAAACGACACCTTTAATTGGATTTATGTAGGAAAGAATTCAAACCATACTGATTCATTTTAGTTTCCGAAGTCTCTGTATCTTTCGTCTTTCCGTACGAGGATTAATTTGACGACGCGGACTGGGCGAGGATCGTCGGCGAAAACAAACGCGCGAATAGCTCATCCATCAATAGATCGCCGGGGCCGGTCGCGCTCATCAACACGCACGTCCCGCCCTCTGGAGTTTATTTCTCTGTGGTTGAACAATGGCCCTGTTAGAGCGAGTGCTTATTTACACGGCGCGATTCGTTCACGTCGGGCAGATTTGCACGATCCGTTCAGCTCTCGCGGGTTTAAAAACGCTACGAACTAAAGCCCAGAATCCTGGTAAATGCACAGTATCTTTGAAGAACGTGAGCTGCAACGAATACAACGCGGAACGAAACACTTAAGACGTTTGTGTCTGTTATTCCTAAACGTTTCAGCATGTAGAGACGCTTTTTTGGGTTAATTACAAGCCGGTTCCGGTTGGCGAATTGATTTTTACACCAGATTTTTATCCATAACGAGGCTGCTGATTGAGCTGAAGACGGGTCAGAATACTTCAAGTGGGATTTTGCTTTTTAACTGTTAAAATGCTGATGTTTTGCTCTAGTTTGTGGTCAGTGTCTCTGTAAATACCGGGGCCTTTTCCACATGAAACAAACGGTCGGCTCAAAGTTCGACGTCTTTCTCTGTCGTCACAAACGGACAGAAGTGAAACCACGTGAACGCAAAAGCCTCTCAAAGCGACGCCGTTATTCAACCCCAAAGACGAGACGACTCAAAAACAGGATCGCAGACTCAATGGGACCATAAAAAAGGAACTTATTAAAACTATTAAAAACAATTAACCACAGATTGGGCCTCCAGAGTCCAGACGTGAAAATGACAACTACCGTATTTTCCGGATTATAAATCGCACCAGCCCAAAAATGCATAATAGAGAAGAAAAAAACATATAAGTTGCATTTTTGGGAGAAATTTATTGCTAAATCCATTGAATTCTTCTTCCTCTGTGTCACTTCTAAACAACTCCACAAACTCCAGAGGAAGAGGAAGTGCAGATTCTTCTTCTGCGTCACTTAGAGCCTAGAACGCCCTCTAGTGGTTGCCAGTGTGAAAATAATCAACATGTGAATTACCGTTGTCAGTGTGAAAATAACAAATAATATCACATATAAGTCGCTCTGGAGTATAAGTATATAGCATAAATATAAGTAAGTCGCACTCCGGCCAAAACTATGAAAAAAGGTGCGAAAATACAGTATATAAACGTATAAACTAGCAGAACCCCAAGGAATAATGATGAGGTTGAACATTTGTGCCTTTGTCGTGCGTGGAATCAACCGAGTCTTGCAAACGTGTTGTTGTTGTTGTTGTTGTTGTTGTTGTTGTTGTTGTTGTTGTTGTTGTTGTTGGCTCAGAAGCAGCAGAGGTTGCGGGGGCTTCAGGAGGGTCAGGCGCAGATGGACAGATGGAGGTTTGGTCCAAAGATTGTCTCACAATCCAGCGGCTGCAAACACGAGCCAAAAAGACCGGTCCGTGCGTTTATAAAGAAACGTGAACGCAACAAAGAATGCAGCTGTCAAAATGTCCAACTTTGCCATTATTGAGCAAAGATTTCACCATCAAAACACAGCTGTCAAAATGTCACTGGGGTGGAATGAACTATTATTTTACACATTTTCTTCAATAAGTCGTCGGAGCAGGAAAGGCAAATAAGAGATTTTTGCTTCGTTTGACCCGTTATTGATGCTGCTTGAGCACATTCACAGACAAAAGCGCTTTTTACAACAACTCTATTGTCATTTTGAGTCATAAAACCTCTTTTGTCTGCTCAGGACATGTTTTAAAATCTATGTATTGTCTCAATAATGATGATAAATAAATGTAAAAAGCAATCATTCTGATTCGATTACTTGATTAGGTTAATTAAAACTAAACTAGTCTATTTTGAAGGCTAAAATCGTTTGTATCTCACGATAATTTGACAAAACTATAAAAATGCGTTTATCTTAAGATTCGTATGATTATTTTTACCCTTTTGTAACGTCAGCGACAGAGTTTCTACCCAGGTTAAAGAAAGATTTAAAAAAGAAATGGAAAAAGTCATCAAGAAAAGCGTGAGAAAAAGTTTAAAATGTCGGCATGAGGTCACTGGAAAGCTAACGATTATGAAGTGGTTTGTATGATTGAGCCCTCAGGCGCAGCCAGTGTTAAATTGGGTCTAATTAATTACACAGACGTTATTAGTTATTGTGCTTGGTGGTTCCATAACGAGACATTTGTTTACGCTCGGTCATTAGAGCCGAGCCGGAGGAAAAGAGCAGCAGGGTTTGGACAAGGATTTAATTGTGTGTTCAGTTTCTTTAGGTGATCGCAAATATAATCACTTCATCTTTTAGTTAGACCTTCAGAAACATGTATGAGTCATTTTGGTCTGTAGTGGTGACACGTTCAAGCAAAACCATGTAACTTTCTGTAAGCGTACTTTATTTTATTTATTTTAATTTATTTATTTTATTTATTTTATTTATTTTATTTATTTTATTTATTTTATTTATTTTATTTATTTTATTTATTTTATTTATTTCATTTATTTCATTTATTTCATTTATTTAATTCATTTTTTATTTCATTTATTTCATTTATTTCATTTATTTCATTTATTTCATTTATTTCATTTATTTAATATATTTCATTTATTTTATTACTTTTATTTAATTTATTTTTAATTTATTTAATTTATTTAATTTATTTAATTTATTTCATTTATTTCATTTATTTCATTTATTTCATTTATTTCATTTATTTAATATATTTCATTTATTTTATTTATTTTATTACTTTTATTTATTTTTCATGTGGGTTTGTAGTGGCGACATATTAAAACAAAACCATGTGACTTTCTGTAAGTGTAATTTTACTTTATTTTTTGTTTTATTTTATCTTATTTTTATTTTATATGTATTATTTATTTATTAAGATTTAATTATTATCATTACTTTAATTGTATTTATTTATTTATAAAAAAAATTCGAACATGTCAGTAAATATAAAATAAGTAAAAACAAATACATGTCACCTAAACAGAACAAAAATTCTAGAATTTGGAAATGTCAAGTGTGTTATGTTAAAGTTATGACTCTGGGCTTTCAGGATATCAAGATTGTTACGATTATTGTGACAAGAAAGTGTTTTACATTTTACATTTATGATGATTGACACCAAGGCTAAACTTAAACTTACTCCTTAATCATTTTCCTTTCCTGCTTTAGGACAAAATGCATAATAGAGAAGAAAAAAACATATATAAGTTGCACTGGAGTATGAAATGATGTTGCAAGTGTGAAAATAACAAATAATATCACATATAAGTCACAGGAATATAAGTATATAAGTATTTAAGTATAAATATAAGTATAAGTCGGACCCCGGCCACCACTATGAAAAAAAAGTGCAACTTATAGTCCGGAAAATACGGTATTCAACCCGATAACGCGGTGTCTCTTTTGCACGTTGTGTCCGGCTCCAGGTGAGGGCCAGCGCCATCGCCCAGGATGCCGACCAGAACTACGACTACGCCTCCAACAGCGTGATCCTCCACCTGGACGTGGGCGACGAGGTGTGCGTGCAGCTGGACGGGGGGAAGGTCCACGGGGGGAACACCAACAAGTACTCCACCTTCTCCGGCTTCCTCATCTACCCGGACTGAGCCTCCGCGGGCCCCAGAAACGCCGTCCGAGGAGGCGTCGCGGCGGCTGCTTCACGCGACATTGGTGCGTTTGAAAGATGGAGGGCACGTCCCAAATATGTGGTAGATTTATGGTTTATATCTCTGTAAATACTGGGCCTATCCACACGCAACAAAACTGCCTGTACGAATGAATGAAGGTGTTATATTTCTTTGTGTATTCGTGGGTCTGAAGTGACGTGACACACTTGTCGCTGCTGCCACCTTGAGGACGAAAGCTGCGCGCTCACTGTGGGCTCTGCAAACCAAATAAGTCTCCAAACAAAGTATAATTCCATCTTCTGTCACGTCCCCAAAGCCCCCAATTGTCCAGAGATCACTCCAGACAGAGGCGGAGCTGTTTTGTTTCAGGTCGTTAGCGGCTAATGCTAATGCTAGTTTACACATTACTGCGTGGCTATGCTAATAAACTTTTTGCCAGACTCGCATGTCTAAGGAGCCTCATTTTTTAACTGTCCGGGTGTTATATTTTAGGATCGGACGCAAAGTCAATGCTCTTGAAAGCTTTGAGGGCATGTCCGGGGCAGAGGGCGTGTCCGGGGCAGCGGGCGTGTCCGGGGCAGAGGGCATGTCCGGGGCAGAGGGCGTGTCCGGGGCAGAGGGCGTGTCTGGCGCAGAGGGCGTGTCTGGCGCAGAGGGCGTGTCTGGCGCAGAGGGCTTGTGGACGAGGAAGAGCATTTGGAAATGTCCACAAAAGTCTTCTAGTATCGAACCTTTTCATGCTTCAAAATGGCGGCGACAACAAACAAAGTCACGTGACCGAAACCCACGGATAGTATGAAAATGGTGTTATCCAATTACAAATGCGGGATTGTTGTAGATGAAAGACTTCTAAGACACAAGATTAAGGCCGCGTTCACACATTCAACACATCGAAATGGGACTAAAGCCGAAACCAAACCAGAACTAGGTCAGAACTGAAGAGATTCTAGAACAGGATCAAACCGAGTCCACATCGGGACCAAAATGTGCTCAACTTAGGACCAAATTTAAGACATAAGTGTGAACACAGCCTCATATGTGGTCTAAAGAGTCAACGTTTGTGGATTTTGTTTCATAATTCTTTCAAAAACAGTGATTCACCCATGGAAATATTGACTGCCCTCCATCTGAAACTATGATATGATGTCGTGAGCGCAGCCTCTTCGGGATGTAGTCATGCATCCAAGTCTCTATATCACAATTTTTACTTTTTACATGTTACAAATGTTAATGGTTTAGGTTATGTACAGTAATGTTTCAACAGGCGATTCTTTCTACTGTACGTTGAGAGTTTTAAAACACAATAACAACCAAATAAAAGTTTAAATATGATGACTGACGGCTTCTCTATAGAGGATACGTACAAATGTGTATTATATTTATTTACAAAAGTGCATTATTGATGAAAAATAGACATTGCTTAGTTTTTTTTGACATTTTGCATTAATGACGCCGCCGTCTTTGTCACAAAAATGTCTGAAAAGTCCAAATAACAATGAGAAAAATACAACTATGATTGTTTTTGTGTACATTTTTATCATTTATGCCAATTTTTGATGACATACGATGCATTATTACATCCCTGTAGCGCTGCGTATCTCCTCTCACAGTTCATAACCGTGTAACTAACAGAGATTAAAGGTGTAAATACGACTGTACATGAAGACAAATGTGATATAATGTTCTAATAATATCAGTATGTGCCATGTACTGCAGGGCTCTGGTCGCAGTATTACATATAATCAGAGACTCCATCGTGCAAATACATATTAATAACACAATGTCGGTTATGATTTCCGCGATTTTAGAGGACACGTATTACGCAAAGATGACCCCTTTGAGCGTTTATTCATTTGATAACGTTGTTTCCTGATTGAAAACGCATCTGGAGTTGTATTTATCTTTATTCACGCTTGTTTCATTAATCTTGTTTGGAATGTCCTCTTCCTCTGAGCCTCAGAAAACACTCCGTTTCAATGTTTCCGCGGTAATTCCCTCTGCTGCCAGTAGATGGAGTTCCAACACGAATGAAACGCCTGAAACGCAAGATATAAAGTAATGTGTGCATGAGATGTGAAGTGACTCGAGAGCGTGTTTAAAGGCCGATAACAGATTAAACGTAATGTGTGTCCTTTAAGTATTATAATGTGTGTCCTTTAAGTTGATTAAGTGTTAAGAAAATATGAAATCACAATACACGATAATCAAAGACATTTTACAAAGTATTTAAGGGGTGCAAACGCAAATATATAGTAAATTCAGAGCGTTTTAATATATTTTTTCAATCACAAATAAACTCCGGTTCGATTAGCATTTGGTTCCACTTATTTTGAAATATTGTCGTCTTTTTGTTTTAAACGTTCACGATACGATAAAGAACGTTACGCCACAAAGAGCGCCGTCACTCAAACATCTCAACGCGAACCACACAGCGACTGGTTGAAGGGATCGAACCGCAGACTTTCAGGTTTGAAGGCGACAGCGGCGGAAGAAGCGCTACATTTATCAGTAAAAGTAAAAGTACAGATACATGCGCAAAACTACTCAAGTAAAAGGAAATCTACTCAAAAGTAAAAGTAACCTGATTAGAAATGTACTTTAAGAGTAAAAGATTTTGAAAGTTAAATGATTGTGTAGAATTGTGCTGTTCTTTAGTCAACATCAGCAAGTCAAATTGTTTTCTTATTTTATTCGTATTTATTTTATTTATTAATTTATTAATTTATTTATGTATTGCTGCTTGCTCATTTTTTCTGTATTTATGTTTGTTTATTATTTAAATTTTATTTAACTTATTAATTAATTTGTTTATGTTTGCTCTTTATTTTTTCTGTATTTGCTTGCTCTTTTATTTTATTCATATTTAATACATTTATGTTTTTGCTTTTATTTTTTCATATTTATGTTTGCACTCTTAATTTATTCTTATTCAATTAATTAATTAATTTGTGTTTACTCTTTTATTTCCCCCCATATTTATATTTGCTGTTTTATTGTAGTTGAATTGAATTTATTTATTGATCAATGTTTCCATATTTATATTTATGCTCTTTTATTTTATTTTAATTAATTAATGAATTATGTTTGCTCAAAACTGTGGCTTGAGCTCAAAACAATCAGACAGAATGTTTTAAAATAACTCCTCAAACCGTATGAAAAATAACGGTGTAGCATAAAGTACACAAACCTCAATGTAATGAAGTTAAAGTTAAACGTTTTCACCGTAAAAATGATTTACGTAAAGCACTTTGTTAAATCCACCTCAAATAAAATCGAACTAAAATTTTGTTAAGATAAATCGATTTTAAATTTATACAAATTTTACCCCAGATTTACCCTCATATTGTAGGTTTATAATTTCACTTCCTGTTTGTAATTGATGACATCACAGTAGGAAATCACCCAGAAAACACTGGGCCAAAACTAATCTTTTGTCAATCATTTTTTGACAAATTAAAATAAATGAATGCGACTTTATTTTGTTGAATTAATGTTTAAAGAGTCAAAAAAAGTTGTTTCTTTGTGTAAATTCTGCATAAACTTTGACTGGCATGAGTGTCCCTGGTGTGATGTCACTTCCTGTCAGTTTCTCCACATTTATTTAATCAAACAGCTTCTCAATTGGTGTAAAACTATCATACATATTTCTAACAGGTAAAAAAAACTCCAAATAAAGTCAAAATGAAAGACATCATAAAAACCTGTCATACGCACTTTAAACAGTCTAAAATGTACTTCAAAATAAAAGCGCGGAGGCCTGTCTCACACTTTACACCGTTTGTCTCTTTACGGACCAAACTGCTGCGTCACCGTAACATTTACCGTAAACACCAGCGTAAAGGAGCACGCGCACTTCTGTAAAACCGCCGTATGTCTCGCCACGCTCGTGCAGCAGGTTTTCTGTGCCTTACATAACACTCTTAAATCACATTTTATCATCAATATGTTTTATTTTGACCTCAGTTTAGATGAGAGGGCAATGCAGGGATCAGGATTGTGTCGGAGATTATTAAATTATTATTATATTCTGACATTGTATAGTGTGATAAATGTATAACACAGCCGTTTATCGGGTTGTTCCACTGCTCTCATTTACTTTTTTATGATATTTATGATATTGTTTTTGATTATTTATAGACGTTTGTGATTTGAAATGTCCAAAATATAAAATTATGATCCACAGGTTTCACAGATTATGAATACAGCTCAGACAAACGCATATTACGTCTCTTTTAAGGATTAAAGCGGCACAAAAGAGTGGCAGAAATATCACTTTACACCCTTTTTTTAAACATAAATTAGTTTCTTTTGATTTTAGGTCCGTTCTTTTTGCGACGAGCTCGATATTCTGCATTTTTCAAAACGATTTCGACATATCGCCCTCTCCTAAGGCTGCGTCCACGATGATTCTGCGTATTTTCCAATTATTCGACTATTTAAGGGCTCGCGAAGGTGAGAATTTTACAAATTTGCTGGAAAATACAAACAAAAACATCGCCATTTTGATGTAATTCATGTTTTGGACTGTTTCGAGCCCAGATGACTATTATTTGATGACAAAATCAGCCGACGTTTATCTGAATCATTGAACAATCATTTCAGCCCGTCTTGGACCGGACCGGGACTAAATCCGGACCGGACGAGCCCCAAACCGAGTCCAGACAAGTGCGCACGCAGCCCGATTCGGACCTCCGCTCTACGCGCCGCAGGACGTTTTACTGTGAAAATCTGTACGTAGCTTTTTCCTAAACTACCGCTGTAAATAAGTAGCCGAGCGTCCGAGCTACACTTTGCGGGCGTGAACAACCCCAGCATGCGTTATGGATGTTATTTAAAACATGCGCCCGGGGAATGTGTCTATGTGTCCTAAAATTTTGCTATATTCAAAAGTGTGCGCGGGTGCAACGTCGAGGTGTCGTCGTGTGTGAGCGCTTTAAAAGAATGTGGCCGCCGTCCTTCCAAAAGCATGACTTCCTCTTTCAGGTGAATTGGGCGTGGTGATTGGAAAGACGCTCCCGCTCTCTCGATGCGACGGAAAAGAGATTTTTTCCGGTTCGAGCCGCGTTTTGCTGTGTGTGTGTGTGTGTGTGTGTGTGTTCAAAATCACTGTTGATGTTTCGTTGGCTCATACCGTACGTGTCGGTTATTTAAGACATCGCTCTGCCTCTTGTTTGTTTGTTAATTTGCTCTTGAAATCATTGGTCGAATTAAAAAAAAAAAAAAAAAGGATTAATCATTTTGTCTGTTTTTATTCTCTTCCTGGTTGGACTCTGCAGAAATAAGTACTTCCTGATTAATTAAAGACACTAAATATGACTATAATATTTGAGTTTATTTATTTTATTTATTTTATTTATTTTATTTATTTTATTTATTTTATTTATTTTATTTATTTTATTTATTTTATTTATTTTATTTATTTTATTTATTTTGTTTATTTTTTAAAAGACTGTAAATATTATCTATGCGTGTTACTATTGACTTATTTCACGTTTTAATAAAATAGTTTGTTCAGGTTAGGAGGGAGGAATGAGGAAGGCATGAGGGAGGAATTAGGGGGATGAAGGAGGAATGAAGGAGGAATGAAGCAGGAATGAGGGGGGATGAGGGAGGGATGAGGAAGGGATGAGGGAGGAATTAGGGAGGGATGAGGAAGGAATGAGGGAGGGATGAGGAAGGGAGGAGGGAGGGATTAGGAAGGGATGAGGGAGGAATGAGGGGGGATGAGGGAGGGATGAGGAAGGGATGAGGAAGGAATGAGGGAGGGATGAGGAAGGGATGAGGGAGGGATTAGGAAGGGATGAGGGAGGAATGAGGGGGGATGAGGGAGGGATGAGGAAGGGATGAGGAAGGAATGAGGGAGGGATGAGGGAGGAATGAGGGAGTGATGAGGAAGGAATGATGGAGGGATGAGGAAGGGATGAGGGAGGAATGAGGGAGGACGAGGGAGGGATGAGGAAGGGATGAGGGAGGAATGAGGGAGGAATGAGGGAGGGATGAGGAAAGGATGGGGGAGGAATGAGGGAGGAATGAGGGAGGGATGAGGAAGGGATGGGGGAGGAATGAGGGGGGATGAGGGAGGAATGACGGAAGGATGAGGAAGGGATGAGGGAGGATTGAGGGAGGGATGAGGGAGGGGGATTTATCACTCTCGCGCTCTCAAACCGCAGACGTTACTCGTATCCTGTGCTGTGTATTCGCCCCTAATGAGAGGTCCCGGTGCGTCTGTCGGAGGGGATCACTGCCTCCAGTTAATTGGACACGAGGAGGAGAGAGAAGAAGAGGAGAGAGAAAAGGGAGAGGGAGAAGAAGAGAGAAAGAGGAGAGAGAGGAGGAGAGGAGAGGAGTGGAGAAGAGAGAGGGAGAAAAAGGGGAGGTTGAGTGAGATAGAAGCATTGACAGCGTAACGAGGCGGAGAGAGAGGGAGAAAGAGAAAAGAGAGGGGAGTAAGAGGAGAAAGAGAGGGGGGTGGAGAGAGGAGGAGGAGGAGAAAGAGAGGGGGGTGGAGAGAGGAGGAGGAGGAGAAAGAGAGGGGGGTGGAGAGAGGAGGAGGAGGAGGAGAAAGAGAGGGGGGTGGAGAGAGGAGGAGGAGGAGGAGAAAGAGAGGGGGGTGGAGAGAGGAGGAGGAGGAGAAAGAGAGGGGGGTGGAGAGAGGAGGAGGAGGAGAAAGAGAGGGGGGTGGAGAGAGGAGGAGGAGGAGGAGGAGAAAGAGAGGGGGGTGGAGAGAGGAGGAGGAGGAGGAGAAAGAGAGGGGGGTGGAGAGAGGAGGAGGAGAAAGGGGGAGAGCAGAGCCATCATCAGTCCCTCGGGGACAGAGAGCAGAGGGTCACAGACCACGGAACATTTCAATAATCAATAATCTGAGCTTCTTCAGATTCTAATGTTACAGACGTTTAGCCCACGATAAGAACCTGTTCATATTGTGTGTGGAAAATGACTAATGTCTGTCTAAAAACGTGCTCTGGGACCCCAAATATACCACTGTTTTTGACATCGCCGTTCCATTTTATTTCTGAACCAGGAATAAACCAGGACTAAATCAGGACTAAACCAGGACTAAACCAGGACTGAACCCAGACTAAATCAGGACTAAACCAGGACTAAACCAGGACTGAACCAGGACTATACCAGGACTAAACCAGGTCTGAACCAGGACTAAACCAGGTCTGAACCAGGACTAAACCAGGACTAAACCAGGAACCAACCGGGACTAAACCAGGACTAAATCAGGAACTAAACCAGGACTAATCCAGGTCTGAACCAGGACTAAACCAGGACTAAGCCAGGTCTGAACCAGGACTTAACCAGGACTAAACCAGGACTAAGCCAGGCCTAAACCAGGACTAAACCAGGACTAAACCAGGACCAAAGCAGGACTAAAGCAGGACTAAACCAGGACCAAAGCAGGACTAAACCAGGACTGAACAAAGCCCTGTCTGGAGTGGTGTAAATTGGCAGCGTTGCCCGGGCAGTGCCAGCTCTTATAATGAAGGTTAATTTAAAGCAGAACAAGTGAAGGTCACGAGAAGTGTCCTCCTGCTTCGTCTTCACACCTTTTCCCAGCACTTTTATTTCTCTCGCTTTGTAAATGTCATCATCAGACGACAGTAACGAGCCTATTTCTGCCTCTGATATTTATACTTTCTGTTTTCTACTTCTCAGATCAGTTTTCAGGCTGGAAATTATTAAAAAACGCTGCAAACTAAAGTCTTTCAAACATGTTTAGTGTGTCATCGATCGCGTTGTCTGATTGGTCAGTAAAATAAGGCACATTTCCTATGTTTCGGCCCCTCTGACCCTGGGCCCCTCTGACCCCTCTGACCCTGGGCCCCTCTGACCCCTCTGACCCAGGGCCCCTCTGACCCCTCTGACCTTGGGACCCCCTGACCCTGGGCCCCTCTGATCCTGGGCCCCTCTGACCCCGGGTCCATCTGACCCAGGGTCCCTCTGACCCTGGGCCCCTCTGACCCTGCCCAACCCCTCTGAACCTGGGCCCCTTTGACCCTGGGCCCCCCTCTGACCCTGGGCCCTTCTGACCTGGGCCCCCCCTCTGACCCTGGGCCCCCCTCTGACCCTGGGCCCCCCTCTGACCCTGGGCCCCCCCTCTGACCCTGGGCCCCTCTGACCCTGGGCCCCCCCTCGGACCCTGGGCCCCCCTCTGACCCTGGGCCCCTCTGACCCTGGGCCCTCCCTCTGACCCTGGGCCCCTCTGATCCTGGGCCCCTCTGACCCTGGGCTTTACCGTGGCATCTGACGCATTCAGTGAAAATCTGCGGTGGCACAAAACGCCCGAAACAGAAACAGTTTTACTCCAGAATAATATAATATTAATACATTCCTGAAATGGCAACTTAATTAAGACAATGAAACACCAGTAAAAAAACATAATGACATGGCCAGATATTTAAAACACGTCATATAATTTGTATATAATATAATTTGAGCTATAACAAGCTTTAAATCAGTAACAATGCAATTCCTGTTTCAGATGACACATTATAAAGGGGAATATTAATAAAGAAGCTTAGAATGTTGGAATCTGGGTCTAGAAATATTATTAAATGTTCCTTTTTGACATTTGTTTGATGTGAAAATACCTGTGTTTCCACTTTTAAGACATTTGTCAGTATGAAAGAAAAAGTAAATCCATAAAGACCAACCTCTCGTCATTTGTCTTTATTGATTTAAATGTATGTATTAATATTTATGTTATTATTCTGTTTCGATTCCTTTATATTCTATTGTACGTTTCTCTTCACCTGCTGTTGTTGAATTGTACATTGCAACACTGGAATTTCCCCATTATTTAGACTTCGGAACACTTTATCGATCCTCAATTAGCAGTTATAATATACAGCCTAATAACAAAGATAAAAAAGAAGTGTAATTCAAAAGTCTTTAGTCTATAGCGCAGTATTTTTGCATTCTAATGACTCATGATTTACATAATTCTAATTACTCTAGTTTCATATCGAACATCAAAATGCCCAAAGTCCTTGAAACTGTTTATTTGTTTATTTAAATGGCTCTCGTTAGCTAAAAGCAGTGCAATCAGCTCGTCTTTCCGTCCATTACAATCAAAAACAGATTACATTTCAAGCACAATAACATAGTTTTGTTTAACAGTAACAATTTAACAGTTCTTTGCAAATTAAGTGAGATTTCAGTCCATAAAAGTGTAAAGTACAATTATAAATGACACTTTTTATTAACTGCAAGTCTTAAATATCCAACACGTGACTCTATAGGTTAATTTAAACCTTTAAACTGTTCATTCTGACTCGTTTCACGTTTAAACATCTGTGCACGGCCTGAAGGTCTGAACCAGGACTAAACCAGGACTAAACCAGGTCTGAACCAGGTCTGAATCAGGTCTAAACCAGGACTAAACCAGGACTGAACCAGGTCTAAACCAGGACTAAACCAGGTCTAAACCAGGACTAAACCAGGACTGAACCAGGTCTAAACCAGGACTAAACCAGATCTAAACCAGGTCTAAACCAGGACTAAACCAGGACTGAACCAGGTCTAAACCAGGACTAAACCAGGACTGAACCAGGTCTAAACCAGGACTAAACCAGATCTAAACCAGGTCTAAACCAGGACTAAACCAGGACTGAACCAGGTCTAAACCAGGACTAAACCAGGACTGAACCAGGTCTAAACCAGGACTAAACCAGATCTAAACCAGGTCTAAACCAGGACTAAACCAGGACTGAACCAGGTCTAAACCAGGACTAAACCAGGACTGAACCAGGTCTAAACCAGGACTAAACCAGATCTAAACCAGGTCTAAACCAAGACTAAACCAGGTCTAAACCAAGACTAAACCAGGACTAAACCAGGTCTAAACCAAGACTAAACCAGGTCTAAACCAGAACTAAACCAGGACTAAACCAGGACTAAACCAAGTCCCTAAAAGTGTACAGTACAATTTTAAATAACACGTTTTTTTAAATAGCAAGTCTTAAACATCTAACACGTGACTCTTTAGGTTCATTTAAACCTTTAAACTGCTCATTCTGACTCGTTTCACGGTTAAACATCTGTGCACGGCGCGCGTCCCCTGGCGTCCCCTCCGCGCCTGCGCAGCCTCACCGGCCACACGCACTACCGCTGCGATGACGCGCTTCACCCGCGAGGCGGCGCGTGCGGACCCCGCCTCCTTCCACTACGGCGTCTGCGGCAAAGATGGCGGTGCGGAAGAAAGACGGCGGCCCGAACGTGAAACATTTCGAGGCTTCCGACACCGTGTCCCAGTTCGATAATGTCCGCGTGTGGCTGGGCAAGAATTACAAAAAGGTACCGAGCGCATGTTTTGTACCCACGCGGCCGTAACGCGTTCGCGCGCGGGGGGGAAACGCAAAGGCGGCGGTGACAAAGAAGAGGAGGCGGGTGTCGCTCCAGCTGTTTCTCTCCGGGATACAAAAGGATGCTGAGCGCGTAGAGGCGCGGGGACCGAGCCGCAGCAGAGACGCGCCGCACGCACGCACCCGGCCGTTAAACCGACCCCCGGCCCCGGCGCGTGAACATTTAAACGCACAATTTAAAAAAAACAACGCAAATGTGTTTTCAGGAGTCGCGCGGTCCCGGTGCGATAGACGCGGCGGGGCGCGGGGGGCTAGCGGAGTTAGCATTAGCCGCCGCTCGGATCCAGATGTGGAGCCGCTGAATGTGGCGCGCGTTCGCGGAATCACCGGGGCCGTTTTTACCGGCTGCGCTCGTGCGGATGTGGCCCGTGGATCTGAAAACACGGGATCTGTGGCGTAGATGATGTCATACACGCAACCTATATTTCAGATTTAGAGTTTTGATGCACAGACAGTGATGAAGTGTGATGAAGTGTGAGGGAAGATGCGCGGGCTTTTCCAAACACACTGGACAAGAATGTGAACACAATCTAGTCTCAGGTTAGATCACAAACACATGTGCATCATGTGAACTGTACTGAGCCAGTACAAGGAAAACGAGTCACATAATCATTCTGAGCACAGCAATTAAAGAAATCATGATTATAAAGTCTATAACAATAAAACACTTTTTTGTTTTGTACTTATATTGTATTTCAGAACAGACTTATTTATTAGGCCTGTTAATAAAGCTTAAGGTCCATAATTATAATACTGTCCCTTTGCCCAATATTAAAAGGCTCTTTCTTTGAGATCACCCGTGTCATCTACTCTTTTACCTCTTTTACTTCTTTATACAGCTCAGCAAATACTTCCACATGTTTAACAACACATGTTACTACTATGTAACAACACATGTTACTACTATGTAACAACACATGTTACTACTATGTAACAACACATGTTACTACACATGTTACTACTATGTAACAACACGTATCACTACTATGTAACAACACGTGTTACTACTATGTAACAACACGTTACTACTATGTAACGACACACGTTACTACTATGTAACGACACACGTCAGTACCATGTAACGACACACGTCACTACCATGTAACGACACACGTCACAACCATGTAACAACACATGTTACTACCATGTAACGACACACATGTTACTACTATGTAACGACACACATGTTACTACTATTTAACGACACACATGTTACTACCATGTAACGACACACGTCAGTACCATGTAACGACACACATCACCATGTAACGGCACATGTTACTACAATGTAACAACACATGTTACTACTATGTAACGACACACATGTTACTACTAACGACACACATGTTACTACTATGTAATGACACACATGTTACTACTATGTAACGACACACATGTTACTACTATTTAACGACACACATGTTACTACCATGTAACGACACACGTCAGTACCATGTAACGACACACGTCACTACCATGTAACGACACATGTTACTACAATGTAACGACACATGTTACTACTATGTAACGACACACATGTTACTACTATTTAACGACACATGTTACTACTATGTAACGACACACATGTTACTACTATGTAATGACACATGTTACTACTATTTAACGACACACATGTTACTACTATGTAACGACACACATGTTACTACTATTTAACGACACACATGTTACTACTATGTAACGACACACGTCAGTACCATGTAACGACACACGTCACTACCATGTAACGACACATGTTACTACAATGTAACGACAAACATGTTACTACTATGTAACGACACACATGTTACTACTATTTAACGACACACATGTTACTACTATTTAACGACACACATGTTACTACTATTTAACGACACACATGTTACTACTATGTAACGACACACAAGTTACTACTATTTAACGACACGTGTTACACACATGTTACTACTATGTATCAGCATGTTAACGTAATGACATGATCGTAGGGGTTAAAGGTCATTAGGTAACCTGTTACACATGGTGGAAGAGGAGATCCATGATGAGAAAGGTGGCGGGCTCTTTACCAAAATGTTGCAAGTCAAGTCTGTGGAGAGCTGAGCCTCAAATACATGTTTTCAGTATTTTTAGTGCTATAAAAATCTTGGTTTGAATCTTACATTGTAGAGCTTTGATATTGATCCAGATTTCACTCAAATCCTGCGTTGGATTTGGAACAAGCTGAAAGCATCTTTAAAAACTGATCAATGGTTTTGCAGGATTTAAGTTTAATATTTATTGCAATTATTGTTTCAACTAACAAATGACGGTGGACCACCAGGACACCAGCACCGTAAAGCGATAATGCAAAAATGTTTGCATATTTTGTAAATGCATCTAATTATAAAGCATATTATTAACTCTGAATCTGCAAAAAGAGCCTAAAGTGTCACTAAAGTGTGTTTCAAGACCAAAGACTCTTTTTTACTATTATTAACCAAATAAAAGTTGAAATATATTTTATAAATACTATTAATGATAAAAATCGGAAATTATTGTATTGTCTAGTCCGGAAAACAATTTCAGTTATCAAAATATGACTATATTTAACTATGATCAGTCATTATTATTCTGAATCAACTACTTACAATATGTTTGTAATGTTTTACCGTTTGTGTGCTCTTATATCTTTACTTTACCTTGGAAAAAGAGATTTCGATCTCAATGGGTTACTATTACCTGGTTAAATAAAGGTTAATAAAATTAATAATAAATAAATAGTGGATTTATCGTCGCAGCTTCAGCTCCAGTTATAGCACGCTCATTCGTGTCATGCGTGTCCTCAGTATATCCAGGGGGCGCTGTACCGTTTCCTCTCTGACCGTGTGTGTCGTGTCCTCAGTATATCCAGGGGGCGCTGTACCGTTTCCTCTCTGACCGTGTGTGTCGTGTCCTCGGTACATCCAGGGGGCGCTGTACCGTTTCCTCTCTGACCGTGTGTGTGTCGTGTCCTCAGTATATCCAGGGGGCGCTGTACCGTTTCCTCTCTGACCGTGTGTGTCGTGTCCTCGGTACATCCAGGGGGCGCTGTACCGTTTCCTCTCTGACCGTGTGTGTGTCGTGTCCTCGGTACATCCAGGGGGCGCTGTACCGTTTCCTCTCTGACCGTGTGTGTGTCGTGTCCTCAGTACATCCAGGGGGCGCTGTACCGTTTCCTCTCTGACCGTGTGTGTCGTGTCCTCAGTACATCCAGGGGGCGCTGTACCGTTTCCTCTCTGACCGTGTGTGTGTCGTGTCCTCGGTACATCCAGGGGGCGCTGTACCGTTTCCTCTCTGACCGTGTGTGTGTCGTGTCCTCAGTACATCCAGGGGCGCTGTACCGTTTCCTCTCTGACCGTGTGTGTCGTGTCCTCAGTACATCCAGGGGGCGCTGTACCGTTTCCTCTCTGACCGTGTGTCTGTCGTGTCCTCAGTACATCCAGGGGGCGCTGTACCGTTTCCTCTCTGACCGTGTATGTGTCGTGTCCTCAGTACATCCAGGGGGCGCTGTACTGTTTCCTCTCTGACCGTGTCTGTCGTGTCCTCAGTACATCCAGGGGGCGCTGTACCATTTCCTCTCTGACCGTGTGTCTGTCGTGTCCTCAGTACATCCAGGGGGCGCTGTACCATTTCCTCTCTGACCGTGTGTGTGTCGTGTCCTCAGTACATCCAGGGGGCGCTGTACCGTTTCCTCTCTGACCGTGTCTGTCGTGTCCTCAGTACATCCAGGGGGCGCTGTACTGTTTCCTCTCTGACCGTGTCTGTCATGTCCTCAGTACATCCAGGGGGCGCTGTACCGTTTCCTCTCTGACCGTGTGTGTGTCGTGTCCTCAGTACATCCAAGGGGCGCTGTACTGTTTCCTCTCTGACCGTGTCTGTCATGTCCTCAGTACATCCAGGGGGCGCTGTACCGTTTCCTCTCTGACCGTGTGTGTGTCGTGTCCTCAGTACATCCAAGGGGCGCTGTACTGTTTCCTCTCTGACCGTGTCTGTCATGTCCTCAGTACATCCAGGGGGCGCTGTACCGTTTCCTCTCTGACCGTGTGTGTGTCGTGTCCTCAGTACATCCAGGGGGCGCTGTACCGTTTCCTCTCTGACCGTGTGTGTGTCGTGTCCTCAGTACATCCAGGCCGAACCGCCCACAAACAAGTCCCTGTCCAGTCTGGTGGTCCAGCTGCTGCAGTTCCAGGAGGAGGTCTTTGGGCGCCACGTCAGCAACCCGCCTCTCACCAAGCTGCCTGTGAGTCTGCCACCCTTTGATGTATCTCACTTACTGTATTTCCGGAGTATAAGTCGCACCGGAGTATAAGTCAGCCAAAAAATGCACAATAGAGAAGAAAAAAACATATATAAGTCGCTCTGGAGTATGAAATGCGGTTGCAAGTGTGAAAATAACAAATACTATCACATATAAGTCGCTCCGGAGTATATAAGTATAAATATAAGTATAAGTCGCACTCCGGCCAAAACTATGAAAAAAGGTGCTACTTATAGTCCAGAAAATACGGTAACTTTAAACAAATACAAACAGGACATGAAGAGCCACAGTAAAAAGTCACAAAACGTTCAAACTAAATCCATCTTTCCACGTTTGCCATTTTGTTGTGTTTAAAGCGCCCCCTACAGGTCAGACGACTCGTTGAACTAAAATGCAGTTAAGATAAATATATTTGGAATTTTGCTAAAAATGATGAAAATATCATCACAGAATAGTACATTATTTAGGTTTATAATTTCACTTCCTGTTTGTAATGACATCACACTAGGAAATTACCCAGCAAACACTGGGCCAAAACTCATCTAATGTCACAATTAATTTTATTTGACAAATAAAAATATATGAGAGCGACTTTATTTTGTTGAATTAATGTTCAGATGTAAATTTAAATTGAGTGTCCCTGGTGTGATGTCACTTCCTGTCATTTTCTACAGATTTGTTCATGTTTTCTCCACAAATACCTGCTCGATTGGTGTAAAACTATAATCTATACGTACAACAGGTATAAATACTGCAAATAAAGTCCAAATTTGAACGTCGTAAAGGAACATCACGTTATGTTATTGTTTGGACGAGTTGGTTTAGATCTTGAATTCATGTTTTTTTGTCGCAGATGAAGTGTTTCCTGGACTTTAAGTCTGGAGGAGCTCTGTGCCACATCCTCGCTGCTGCCTACAAGTTCAAGAGCGACCAAGGATGGTAAAGCCGTCTGTCCGCCGACCCGTGTGTGTCTATCTAACCGCCGGCCCGTGTGTCTCACCGCCGACCCGTCTATCTAAACGCCGGCCCGTCTGTCTAACTGCCGGCCGCCAGCCCGTCTATCTAACCGCCGGCCCGTCTGTCTAACTGCCGGCCGCCAGCCCGTCTATCTAACCGCCGGCCCGTCTGTCTAACCGCCGGCCCGTCTATCTAACTGCCGGCCGCCAGCCCGTCTATCTCACCGCCGGCCCGTCTGTCTAACTGCCGGCCTGTGTATCTCACCGCCAACCCGTCTATCTCACCGCCAACCCGTCTATCTTACTGCTGGCCCGTCTATCTAACCGCTGGCCCGTCTGTCTAACCGCCGGCCCGTCTGTCTAACCGCCGGCCCGTCTGTCTAACCGCCGGCCTGTCTTATCTAACCTCCGGCCCGTCTATCTAACCGCCGGCCTGTCTGTCTAACCGCCGGCCCGTCTGTCTAACCTCCAGCCCGTCTGTCTAACCGCCGGCCCGTCTATCTAACCGCCGGCCCGTCTATCTAACCGCCGGCCCGTCTATCTAACCGCCGGCCCGTGTCCTCAGACAAATGTCCCAGCATCCTTCAGTCACCACATTTATTTATACCACTATTTTGTTCAAAAAGTCTTTAAAAAGTCTCAAAGTTCAATAATAATTTGACGAGTCATTCACTAAAATAATGATTAGTTGCAGCACTAATGTTAATATTATGTTCAAATTGATTTTAAAAATGTACGGCTTTGAATTAATCTTAATAATCCATCATCAGTGATTTGCAGTCTGTGGTTCAGACATTTCACTTTCTTGTGTTGAATAATTAAAAGTCTGTATCGTTTATGTTCAGAAACTCATTTTGAAGGTCGATTTAATGTTTTTAATCATAAAAAGTAAATGCAATCGCACAACATAAAGTGTATTACACGTTCATCACTGTGTTTCTCTGCTGTTGCGCTGCTGCTGCTGCTTCGTGTGTAACTCCAGTCTAATTGTTTGCTAGGCGCAGGTTTGACTTCCAAAACCCTTCGAGAATGGACCGAAATGTGGAGATGTTCATGACCATCGAGAAGTCCCTGGTTCAGGTGAGGATACATATTTGTGATGTGCACTCATGAACATCTTGATACGTTTTTGAGATTCTTGATGCCGATATTCAGACGATATTTTAACATTGCATCAGGAACGTGCTCAAATCGACCTGTAAATGTCTTTGTTGAGGCTCAGGCTTAGATGAACCATAAAATGAGCCATAAAAGGGCATTTTTAAGTTTTGATCTCTACTTGCATCTCAGTGTGATGTCATCAATTACAAACCTAAGAAATTTAGGTATTTTTTTTAAAACATGTTTTTGTTTTTTAGCAATTTTTAAATATATAAAACTTAACTGCATTTTAGTTCAACCAGTCGTCCGACCTGTAGGGGGCACTTTAAAGTATTTACTCTTGTACAATTATATCGTTATCGGGTTTCAAATCTGCTGTTGGATCATAACAACTCTGAACCTACTGCTAAAAACCTAAAGTAAACACTGAAAACCTAGAGTATACACTATAAACCTAGAGTAAATGCTAAAAACCCAGAGCAAACACTATAAACCCAGAGGTAACACTATAAACCCAGAGCAAACACTATAAACCCAGAGCAAACACTATAAACCCAGAGCAAACACTATAAACCCAGAGCAAACACTATAAACCCAGAGCAAACACTATAAACCCAGAGCAAACACTATAAACCCAGAGCAAACACTATAAGCCTATAGTAATCCCTAAAAAGCTCGAGCAACCGCTTAACTCGACAGCGCCGTGTTCACCCGCCGTGTTCACCCGCCGTGTTCACCCGCCGTGTTCACCCGCCGTGTTCACTTGCGGCTCTTTGGTCTTCCAGAACAACTGCCTGTCCAGACCGGTCATCTACCTGAGCTCGGACATCGAACAGAAACTGCTCGGGAAACTGAAGGACATCATCAAAAGGCACCAGGTTTGTGACCGCCGTTCAGAGTTCAAGAGAGAGAACTGTTTGCCGTTCAGCGCTCAAAAGAGAGAGAACTGTTTGCCGTTCAGCGCTCAAAAGAGAGAGAACTGTTTGCCGTTCAGCGCTCAAAAGAGAGAGAACTGTTTGCCGTTCAGAGTTCAAGAGAGAGAACTGTTTGCCGTTCAGCGTTCAAGAGAGAGAACTGTTTGCCGTTCAGAGTTCAAGAGAGAGAACTGTTTGCCGTTCAGCGTACAAGAGAGAGCTGTTCGCCGTTCAGCGTTCAAGAGAGAGAACTGTTTGCCGTTCAGAGTACAAGAGAGAGAACTGTTTGCCGTTCAGAGTACAAGAGAGAGAACTGTTTGCCGTTCAGAGTTCAAGAGAGAGAACTGTTTGCCGTTCAGAGTTCAAGAGAGAGAACTGTTTGCCGTTCAGAGTACAAGAGAGAGAACTGTTCGCCGGTCAGCGTTCAAGAGAGAGAACTGTTCGCCGGTCAGCGTTCAAGAGAGAGAACTGTTCGCCGGTCAGCGTTCAAGAGAGAGAACTGTTCGCCGTTCAGCGTTCAAGAGAGAACACTGAACTAGAGAAAAGGGATGGCACATCACATCCTCTTCCTTCGCAGGGCTCGGTGACGGAGGAAAAGACGGGCAGCTCTCACGTCGTCATGGCGATCCCCGGCAGCCTCGAGGACGGTACGATCGCGAGACAAAGATCGTTTGGCCAAGTCGAGTCCAAACTCATGATGCTGAGCTTGTGTTTTCAGAGGAATGGGTGCGTCCCGTGATGAAGAGAGACAAACAGGTGCTGCTGCACTGGGGATATTACCCCGACAGGTGTGTCCAGAGTCTACTGCCGCCGCCCGCCGCCGCATTGTCACACTTTATACATGTTCTAAGTCTGTTATTGAACTCAAACGTTTTATTTCCTTCAGTTACGACACGTGGATTGCCGCCAGCGAAGTGGAGGCCGCAGTGGAAGACGCTCCCAGTGCAGAGAAGCCCAGAAAGGTACAAGCTAATGTTCAAGTGGACCACGTTTAGTCATCAATGAATCGTCATCGTTATGGACTATACGCAGACTGTGGCTGCGAGAAGAGGTTTCGTGACTCAATAGAGCGGAATTTACACAAAGAAAATCTGAGTTTGATGGTTAATTATTGTTGGTTGTAGCATGTTTAGCGATTCTGCCATTTTGAAAAAACATTTTGTACGAGTTCAGTGGTTGTACTTTCATATCAATGCTGTTTTAATTAAGTTAATTTGAATTTGGGAACTTGTATACATTGGTTCACTAGTAAGGACCACGATGCAAAGTGTTTATTGACATACGAGGAACATGAACAACACGGACATGGATGTAGTTATGGGGCTTCTGGCGATTAGGGCTGTATGCGCCTCGATACCCCCATCTAGGACATAAATTAGAGCATTAATTAGAAGAGGGTCAGAGGATGGGGCACGAAGTCACAAACACTGATGTGTGTGACCCGGATGCCTAAATAGCGTAGCCGCAGGAAGGGGTGTGAAAGGGGTGTGGTCCTGCTCCCGAAGATAAACATGTGCTGCCAGTATCGGCTCGATACGGGGGCCGTCTCTGTAAAAAAACGGTCTTTCCGCAGGTTCATGCCAAGTGGATCTTAGACCTGGACCAGTACAACGAGTGGATGAACGAGGAGGACTACGAGGTGGGAGAGGGGAGTCCCAAAAGGAAGAGGATCTCAGCCAAAACCCTGACGGACGAAGTGACCACTCCGGATGAGCGGAGGGACAAGAAGCCGGGCAGCGCCAAAAAGAGGAAACGCTCGCCCTCTCCGTCGCCCACGCCGCCGCCTCAGGAGAGCAAGAAGAAGAACGCCAAGAAAGGGTGAGGACGAATGCTCCTGATGTCCTTGACGCTCACGAGGGGGAATTACGAATGTGATTGTTTTTTGTGCGTCGTCAGACCCACGACTCCGTACACAAAGTCCAAGCGCGGTCAGAGAGAAGAGGAACCCGAGGACCTGTCCAAGGACGCAGACGAGGCGTCGCCGGTCGCCGCCTCGGAAGAAGGAAATCCAGCAAAGACGAGTAAATCTGACACTCAATCAGATTAGACGCTCGTTTTGTTATGTTATGTCTAATTGTGGCTTTACTTTTCCTTTTTTTTTTTTTTTAGATAACACCAAAAAAGACTCTGACTCGACACCGGTGAAAGGAGACAACGGTGAGTCGAGATGGAGATTCACTGAACCCTTTCTTTACAGCGTTAAAGGTGGTATGGACGTTTTTTTTCAGCAAATTTTTAATCATATTTCCTTGTGGCGTGGATAAATCATTTGTCCTGCCACGTATCAATCATAAAACGCACCTACCGCTCACCTGCAGCTGCGTCAGGCTCGTGCCCACGTTTCCGCGTGCCTAAGCGCATGGATCTATCATAATATAGTTCCCTCAGTGTACGGGCAAAATGAAAACGGAGAAAGACAGTTCGAGCTGACGCAGAAGTGGACAGAAATCTACGAGACGAGCGATGCGATCTGTCGCACTAATAAACAAACGCACGTGTGTGTTGTATCGGTCCGCACGGGGGAGTGCGCATGCGCACTTCCGCCTGCGTTCTCAAATCGCCGAAAAATCGTCCATACCGCCTTTAAGTAGGATCTGTCTCTCCCTTTCGCTCTTGACGTTACTCGGTTTCTTATCAAATTTGTTGTTTGCAGTGATGTTTTGGTGTTTGATGTTAGTCTCCCCTTTGAACAGATGAACAAGAAGACGAGTCCATGGAAACGACAGGAAAGGTATTACGACGCATCAGCCGTATAACATGCTTTTACATGATGTCTTTACATGTCCTAAGTTAAGGTTTTAAACACTTAGTCGTGATTTAAACTGAACGTTACAACTCCCACGTCACACTTGATAAAGAGGTTTTCGATGGGTTTTACCTGGGAAAATAAAGGTGAATATATTGATTAATAAATAAATACATTTTATTCCATTTTTATTTTTAATCAGCTCGTTTTGCAGCTTTTTTATTTTTTTTATTAACAACATACAAAATTCTCAATAATTGATCATCTACCTTATCCTTTTCCAACCACCAAAAAGAATACAAAAATAATCATTAGCATAATTAAACAGTACAAAAATAATACCAGCTCCACTGAAAGACTGAGAAAGTGCTGAAACAATGTGTAAATGTTGTGCTTTTGACACTTTTTACGTGCCTTTCTCACTCTTCATGGCTTAATTTTGTGGAAAAATAGTGTCGCGTACAGTCGAGTAGCGCAGTTAGCACAGTTAGCTGCCGCCGTCACTGTACGTAACGCTGTGTGTCCTTTAGGAGGAAGAGGAAGGGTCTCCGAGCGTGAAGGGCGAACCGGTCAAAGGCTCGGATCTGCACGAAGACAACGTGACGGAGCAAACGCATCACATCATCATTCCCAGCTACGCTGCGTGGTTCGACTACAACAGGTACAAAAACAACGGGACGCAAAACTAAACCCTCTTCATCTTCCGACCGCGGCGCCGCCCAGTCGCCAATAATGCGTCTTTGATTGTCCAAACAAAGCGCCATATAGATTGATCAGTCGTTTAACAGTTTACGCTTAAACTGACACACTTTTCTGACGATTTAGAGCTCCCCCTGCAGGTCCCTTGTAAAAATAATCAGTAATAATAATCAGTAAATAGATCATTTTCCTTGTTTCTTTATCATCATAAGCCAGTAGAATCACTCTGTCAATACAAAAACATTTCACATTGCCAAATATGAAAAAGAGCGAGGGTTTCTCAGGAGAGTTGTTCTTCTTGTCGATGTTATAAGGCTGGTTTTTCACCCCGAGACAGCAGGGGGCGACGACGGGCACTTTAAACGCCCCGAAAATACATATTTAACCATCGCAGGGACTTACAAAGACGTTCAATAAGGTCAAATGTTACTAAATTACTGCTTTAAACAGATATTCAACAAAATAAAGGTGTTACACGGTATTGTTGTTTGTCAAATCATAATTATTGTGTAATTCATGTGGATTTTGGCTCTTCTTAATCATTTAGCTATTAGCTACAAGGCCTTAACCCAGTATCGAAAAATGTTTATTTGAATATTATGTGATCTAGGTTTGGTCTTTAGTCCCTTAATCAGTCGATTGTGTCTTAGCCGACCCAGATTTGTATTTGTCGACTCATTATTTTATTGAGAGAGGAGAAGGCATGGCATGAGTTACCTGTAGGTTTGCGAGTAAATCATCAGTTTATTCTGCTTTTCCTGTCGTTCTTTTCGATATAAATAGTTGCTTATTTTCATTATTACATGAAGATTATGGATGCCTTATACCGTATTTTCTGAACTATAAATCGCACTAGCCAAATGCATAATAGAGAAGATAAAAACATATATAAGTCGCATTTTTTGGGGAAATGTATTTGATAAAATCCAAGACCAAGAACAGACATTTCATCTTGAAACGCAATTTTTAAAAAGAATAACAGATTAGAGAACATGGCTAACGCTAACACCTTCAGCTACATGACGCACAGACAACGAACTGTGGTAAGTGTCTGGTATGTTAACGTAACATATGAACAGTTATTCAGGTAACTATAGCATAAAGAACATGCTAACAAGTTTACCAAAGCATCAGTTTTACCCCAAATCACTAAATCCATTGAATTCTTCTTCCTCTGTGTCACTTCACTCCACAAACTCTGGAGGTAGAGGAAGTGAAGATTCTTCTTCTGCGTCGCTTAGAGCCTAGAGCGCCCTCTTGTGGTTGCCAGTATGACAATAACGAATAATATCACACATAAGTCGCTCTGGAGTATAAGTCGCACCCCGGCCAAAACTATGAAAAAAAGCGACTCATTGTCTGGAAAATACGGTCGTTTTGAGAGCTTTTGCCAGTGCCGCGCTCACTTTTTTGTTGACTGATTGATGCACGGAGCAGGTACTTTACGTGACCAGGAATTTATTTAGTCGAAAACAGCCCCAAAACAATGTTACATTTGATACGCGACGTCGTACTGTTTGGCAGCTCTGACTTTTGCATCCTTGGCAACTTGGTCCGTCCTTTCGCTAATAATTCCACCTTTTTTTTTTCAAAATTCCCAAAACTCCACCCTAGAACATTTAATTTACATTTCAAAGTTGTGCTTGTCTCTCCCCAGCGTTCATGCGATTGAGCGTCGAGCGCTGCCGGAGTTTTTCAACGGGAAGAACAAATCCAAAACACCGGAGATGTAAGTGTCGGCACAGTGTAAATGTGTACGATAATAAAGCGTGTGTTTTTAACCATCGTGCACTCGTCTGTGGACAGTTACCTGGCGTATAGGAACTTCATGATCGACACGTACCGGCTGAACCCTCAGGAGTATCTGACGTCCACGGCCTGTCGCCGGAACCTGGCCGGAGACGTGTGCGCCATCATGAGGTCGGTCTGAGCAGCGCGCGCGTTTTAAATGTGTGTGTTCGTTTGCTGTATAAGGATATTTTCATTCTTCAATTTATTATTATATATTATAGCCAGAAATTACCAAAAGGTCAATTCGAGCCTCACAGACTTGGATACTTTTAAAATTGCACGGATAAATCATAAATCACGCTGTGGTTTTGTTTTTTTGTTTATAATGTGCATCTTTAAATCTCTTTACTGAACTGTTTTCTTTTGGTTGTAGCTGTTTATTGTTTATGAGCCGCAAACTGATGACTAATTACGCTTTTAATTAGAATATAGTAAATAACAACTGCAGTAACAGTGCCAAAAAACATCAAAAGTATTCAAAATGTTTAACTAAAATAGAGGTAAAACGTATAATATCACAAGGGTTGTTTTTGGAGACATGAACAATACATTGATAAACATTGTCTATTATGAAAACGGATTAAAAAGGTCTCAGTTAAAAAAACAAAACGCAATGTAAATAATTTATCTGCTCTTTTGTGTTTCATTTTGCTGTCCATTCACATTTATTTCTATTTATATTGAACGTTTCTGATGGGTGGCCTCGATATCGTCTTTGGGAGGATTAGAAAACATATTGCAACGTTCATTTTTGTCACTATTGCCCACGTCTGAACTTGAATACACCGGTCGTCCGAGTGTATTCAAGCGGATTCTAAAAAACGCTCTCCCGCCTCAGAGTCCACGCCTTCCTGGAGCAGTGGGGTCTCATAAACTACCAGGTGGAGTCCGAGAGCCGCCCGACGCCCATGGGACCTCCCCCGACCTCGCACTTCCACGTCCTGGCCGACACGCCGTCCAGCCTGGTCCCGCTCCAGCCCAAACCAGCCCAGGTACAGGCCCAACGGTCGAACTCACGAAACATATTAACAGTTATTCAGATAACTATAGCATAAAGAACATGCTAACAAGTTTACCAAAGCATCAGTTTTACCCCAAATCACTAAATCCATTGAATTCTTCTTCCTCTGTGTCACTTCTAAACAACTCCACAAACTCCAGAGGAAGAGGAAGTGCAGATTCTTCTTCTGCGTCGCTTAGAGCCTAGAACACCCTCTTGTGGTTGTCAGTGTGAAAATAACGAATAATATCACATATAAGTCGCTCTGGAGTATATGTCGCACCCCGGCCAAAACTATGAAAAAAGTGCGACTAGTACGAAAATACGGTATATGTTTAAAAAACTCTCAATGTACAATGGAAATGGTAAAATAATTGTTAGTTGAGGCCTTATTCTGTATTAAACCCGCTTAACCTGTAGTTTAGACCTTGGCAAACATTACATAGTCAACTATCAAAACTAATGGTGGTCATATTGTGACTATCTTAATTGCTATCTGGACTTTTCAGACTGTAGTATTTAGTATTTTAAAAGTCTTAATGTACCGTACAATAAAAGGACTATTGCTGAAAAAGGATTGCTGTTTCAGCCATATTCTGGCGTTCATTCTGTTGCTTAGACCTCACAAACATTGAAAGGACTGATATGTTTCTTCCAGACTCCAACGCCAATAATGTCCTTCCCGGATAAAGTGAAAGAAAAACCGACTGATCTGCAAAACTTTGGGCTCCGAACTGACATGTACAGCAAGAAGACCAACTCCACGAAGGTAAGGGGAACAAGGGGAAAGAAGCTTAAGATGTTTTAAATGGACTTTGAAGTGAAAAATGTGATGATCAATGTGTTTGGTTTGGTTTCAGAGCAAGAGTGCAGCCAGCACGATGAGGGACTGGACGGAACAGGAAACACTTCTGTTACTGGAGGTAAATGACCTTTCAATCCATACATTTAACAACCAACGAAACAGAACACAAGTCATATTACTAAATAAACACATGTCATTATTGATAGTATACTTTTTCAGAGAGTTTAATGCTATTTCATGATTCTTTTCAGTTCAGAACAATAGTGTTCTGTGGTGTGTCTGGTGTCACATATATGCGACAAACCCGAAAGTGCAATTAAAGTCCATCTGGTTCTCCTTTTTTTCTAATTCTGACTTAGTTTGGTGGTATAGAACCTGTGGTAAATATTTGTCGTGAAAAATACGAGTTTAAAATGACGGGAAGTAGAGCTGAGTTCTAAAACGGAATCCCTCTGTGATGTCTTCAATGTGCGACACGCCATTGAAAACACACTTTACACTTTACTCCTTTTTTTGTTTACTGTACAGCGTAAAACACATTGAAGACTTACAACTACAGTAGGTGGCAACAACAATAACAACAACACTCAACTGACACACTTTTCTGACAGTTTAAAGCAGAACTAATTAACTCTGGTAATAGAGCTCCCCCTGCAGGTCCCTTGCGAAAATATATAATCAGAAAATAGATAATAAAAAAAAAACATGTCTTTCTTTCTTTATCATAGTAGGACAGTAGAATCCTTCTGTCAATACAAAAACATTTCACGTTGCCAAATATAAAAAGAGAGTCAGGGTTTCTCAGGAGAGTTGTCCAGGCTGATTTTCCGCCCCGAGACAGCAGGGGGCGATGATGGGCACTTTAAATGCCCCGAAAATACATATTTAACCATCGCAGGGACTTACAAAGACGTTCAATAAGTTTAAACAATCATTCAAGAACATACAGGTGTCATATGGTATTATTGTTTGTCAAATCACAACTATCGTGTAATTTATGTGGATTTTGGCTCTTGTTTACTGTGGAATTGACTCTTATCATATTTGCTGCTCATGTCCAGCCAGGAAGTGTAATTATAAGCTTTACAAAAATGGTCAAACGGGTAATAAATGGACAAAATGTTTAGTCAAATCTGAAAAATAAATTTTAGCGAAATGTGTCGTCCAAACTGTCAAATAGACTTAAAATTCGATGGGAAAACATGTCAACGAAGCCTTGTTCTGCTCCAGTTGAAATAAAAATTCCAACTGTCTCTCACCTTTCAAATATATTTGTAAGTACATAGGTCATACAGTAAGTTGAGAAAATAATTCAAATGGTTCAGTTAAAACTTAGTAAACCATTAAATTTGACGATTAGCTGAAGGAATGAACGTAATAAAAGCGACTGCACTTCCTCCTCAGGGTCTGGAGATGTACAAAGACGACTGGAACAAAGTGTCGGAGCACGTGGGCAGCCGGACGCAGGATGAGTGCATCCTTCACTTCCTGCGGCTGCCCATCGAGGACCCGTACCTGGAGGAGGCGGCCACGGCGCTCGGGCCCCTCGCCTTCCAGCCCGTGCCCTTCAGCCAGGCAGGGAACCCCGTCATGAGCACCGTCGCCTTCCTCGCCTCCGTGGTCGACCCGAGAGTGGCCTCCGCCGCCGCCAAGTCGGCCCTGGGTTTGTCTGCTGTATTTCATCGCAGTAACATTGCAGTAACATCGCTGTAACATCGCAGTAACATCGCAGTAATATCGCAGTAACATTGCAGTAATATCGCAGTAACATCGCAGTAACATTGCAGTATTATCGCCGTAATATCGCAGTAACATCGCAGTAATATTGCAGTAACATTGCAGTAATATCGCAGTAACATCGCAGTAATATCGCAATAACATTCCAGTAATATCGCAGTAACATCGCAGTAACATCGCAGTATTATTGCAGTAACATCGCAGTAATTTCGCAGTAACATCGCAGTAATATCGCTGTAATATCGCTTTAACATCGCAGTAACATCGCAGTAACATCGTTGTAACATTGCAGTAACATCGCAGTAACATCGTTGTAACATCACAGTAACATTGCAGTATTAACGCAGTAACATCGCTGTATTATCGCAGTAACATCTCAGTATCATCGCATTAACATCGTTGTAACATCGCAGTATCATCGCAGTATCATCGCAGTATCATCGCATTAACATCGTTGTAACATCGCAGTAACATTGCAGTATTATTGCAGTAACATTGCAGTATTATCGCAGTAACATCGCAGTAACATCGCAGTATTATCGCAGTAACATCGCAATAACATTCCAGTAATATTGCAGTAACATCGCAGTAATATCGCAGTAACATCGCAGTAATATCGCAATAACATTCCAGTAATATCGCAGTAACATCGCAGTAACATCGCAGTATTAACGCAGTAACATTGCTGTATTATCGCAGTAACATCGCAGTATCATCGCATTAACATCGCATTAACATCGCAGTAACATCGCAGTATCATCGCATTAACATCGCATTAACATCGCATTAACATCGCATCAACATCGTTGTAACATCGCAGTAACATTGCAGTATTATCGCAGTAACATCGCTGTAACATCGCAGTATTATCGCAGTAACATCGCAGTATTATCGCAGTAACATCGCAGTAACATCGCTGTATTATCGCATTAACATCGCAGTAACATCGCTGTATTATCGCAGTAACATCGCAGTATCATCGCAGTAACATCGCAGTATTATCGCAGTAACATCGCTGTATTATCGCAGTAACATCGCATTAACATCACAGTAACATCGCAGTAACATCGCAGTATCATCGCATTAACATCGCAGTAACATCGCAGTATTAACGCAGTAATATTGCTGTATTATCGCAGTAACATTGCAGTATCATCGCATTAACATCGCATTAACATCGCATTAACATCGCAGTAACATCGCAGTAACATCGCAGTATCATCGCATTAACATCGCATTAACATCGCATCAACATCGTTGTAACATCGCAGTAACATTGCAGTATTATCGCAGTAACATCGCAGTTACATTGCTGTAACATCGCAGTATTATCGCAGTAACATCGCAGTATTATCGCAGTAACATCGCAGTAACATCGCAGTATCATCGCATTAACATCGCATTAACATCGCATTAACATCGCATCAACATCGTTGTAACATCGCAGTAACATTGCAGTATTATCGCAGTAACATCGCAGTTACATCGCTGTAACATCGCAGTATTATCGCAGTAACATCGCAGTATTATCGCAGTAACATCGCTGTATTATCGCAGTAACATCGCAGTAACATCGCATTAACATCGCAGTAACATCGCAGTGCTTAACAGCCATATTGCGTCACACATTCATGTATTATCGCAGTAACATCGTATTAACATCGCAGTAACATCGCTGTATTATCGCAGTAACATCGCAGTATCATCGCAGTAACATCGCAGTAACATCGCTGTATTATCGCAGTAACATCGCTGTATTATCGCAGTAACATCGCATTAACATCGCAGTAACATCGCAGTGCTTAACAGCCATATTGCGTCACACATTCATGTTTCGTGCAGCCTACAGAATGACCTAATGGCCGTGTGTTGAGTGTGGACTTTGTTTCGCAGAGGAGTTCTCTCGTATGAAGGAGGAGGTTCCGGCCGCTCTGGTGGAGGCTCACGTTCGCAGGGTGGAGGAGGCGGCGCGGGCGAGCGGGCGCCAGGACCCTCTGTACGGGCTCGAGGGAAGCGGCATCGCAGGCACTGTCGTGGAGGAGGGAGACCGGACGGGTACGGCGTGTGTGTGTGTGTGTGTGTGTGTGTGTGTGTGTGTGTGTGTGTGTGTGTGTGTGTGTGTGTGTGTGTGTGCGTGCGTGCGTGCGTGCGTGCGTGCGTGCGTGTGAATGTTGAATCACGATTTAACTATTAATTCAATAATACCATAATTCACGTGTATTCACCATTATCCACCATTATTTACCATTATTCACCTTTATTTACCATTATTTACCATTATTCACCATTATTCACCATTATTTACCATTATTCAACCTTATCCACCATTATTCACCATTACTCACAAGTATTCACGAGTATTCACCATTATCACTGAGACTGTGAAATCTATAAAACGATAGATTTAATTAAAGCCACTTAATTTTAGTTAAATATACTATTGGAGATATGTGCATCTCATTAGCAGTGATTACTTTATGTATTTACTTATTCTGGGAGATCTGCAGTCACTTTTTTCTTATCATAGAGAGACTAAGAGATAATAGACTTACTATATTATATATACATATTACATATTTTAGTTATTTTAGTCATAGTTTCAAGTGTTTTTTTCTCCAGGTTTTGTGGGGCAGAATCACCATTGATTGATTATATTGTTTAATTGATGTATGAACTCTACAACTTTTCTCTATGATGAAGTTTTAATTGTGTTTTTTATCGTTTTAGAGGAGAGCAACACCGAGGAAAGTAAAACTGAGACTCCGCCCGCTGAAGAAAAGAAAGAGGCGAAGGTACGATTCTGCTTGATAGAATCTTCAGTTTGGATGCATTTTTCCTTTTCACCGTAATTAAAATGTAAAGTAAGTCAGAAAAGATAAGACTGGACTTCAACGAAATGAAAGAAGTGCTAAAATGACCATAAATAAATCACAAATTGCAGAAATATAAGTTTATACCCTTGTGTTGGAGCTTTCCATTGGCTTTTTTAGCTCGTTTTTATTACGATTTTATGATTTTTTTCTGTCGTTTCTCTCATTTCCTGAAGCCTTGTGATGTCACTGCGCAGGAAAATAAAGACGGCGGAAACGAGGAGGCAGAGAAACAGACGGAGAACGGGAAGAAAGAGGAAGAACGGAGAGAACCCGAGGGAGAGAGGGAGACGGAGAAGACCGAAGCCGAGGGTACGAACGATAGAAGAGACCGAAATGTTAAAACATACCGTATTTACTGGAGTACAAGTCGCACCAGCCAAAAAATGCATAATAGAGAAGAAAAATACATATATAAGTGGCACTGGAGTATGAAATGCAGTTGCAAGTGTGAAAATAACAAATAATACCACATAAAAGTCACTCTGGAGTATAAGTGTAAGTATAAATATAAGTATAAGTCGCACCCCGGCCAAAACTATGAAAAAAGGTACGACTTACAGTCCAGAAAATACGGTATATATAATAATGTATACCAGTGTTATTATAATAAATAATATAATATATACATAAAAATAATAATATTAAAAAATAAATATTTTAATTAATAAATACAATATTTTTTAATAATAATAAAAATAATAAATGCATGGATCAAAATAAATACATGGCCCACTAACACATTTATTTTTATTTTGTATTTTTGTCAGTTTTTGTGTGTGAATGTGAAGGGGGTTGTGTTTTATGTTGTGTTTATTAGTTTGTTGTGTGATTGTATTGTCGTTATGTTCATTAAAGACGTTTTTTTTTCCGATACTAAGAACAATACTCGATACCATCTTCAATTACACAATGATTATAAACATTCCTTTATGTAGGTCAAAGGTCAAAGCTGTAGACACAAAGTCATAGTATTTGTGACACAATTTTGTTCCATTTATCAGTTTTTTTTTCATATCAATACTTTTTTCAAATGAGTATTTAGTTTTGATACTCGTTTTAGTATCGATGAGTATCTGATTTTCGATACTTTTGACAGCCCGACAAGAAACGCTGAAGCAAGTACATACACTTACACCAATAAAAGACAATGATTATATCCAGAATTCAGGCTCAGTTCAAGTTTTGTGCTGAAAGTGGTGATTTGCTGTTTGTTTTCAGGCGACGGAGAGAAGGAGAAAGAGGGGAAAGAGTCGACGGAGGAGGCGCAGAGGGAGTCGGAGAGCGAGGGCGAGAGGAAGACCAAAGTGGAGCGAGAGGTCGGCGAGGGAAACCTGGCGACCGCCGCCGCCTCCGCTCTGGCCGCCGCCGCCGTCAAAGCCAAGGTAAAACGTTTAAGGCGCGGCACGATTATGATGGTCAATCAATACACGGGATTATTCAGGCCACAACGTGATCGTAAGGAGTAGTAAGGAGTAAAGAAATAATAATTGTGGCGGTTTAGAAAGTATTTTAAAATCAATCTGTTCTCCAAATAAATCCATCTTAATGTTAATGAATCCGGCTGTTTTGGGTTCATTAACTTGACTTTGTCTTTCTGAAAGTTTGATTTCATAAAGCTGGTCACAAAGTTGAGGACTGTAACGTGTTGGACGATGGGAAAGAGAGAAAATTTTATATTTCACACTTGTTTTGTCTCAATAATCGTGAATACAGTTCATAGTTTTGGCCGGGGTGCGACTTATATATTTTTAGGCCCGAGCGCCACAAGCTGGCGAGAGGCCTATTAATCTTGTAAGGCCGTGCGAAGCACGGCTGCGAAAGTGCGCACGTAGTGCGCACGAAATCGAGCGCGAAGCGCTCGCCCACTTCCAAACACTCACTAACGCACTCCTTCACTCATGCACGCCCCGTGCATACTAATTAGTAGTAGGAAAATGGAACATTACCGTTGTAAACGGGCGAAGCCCGTGCAAAAGTGCGCACTAAACGAGCACTTTACATTGAGATGACGACCGCGAAGCGGTCGTCATCCCCATATAAAGCACTCATTTGCGCTAAGTAGCTCACGAATACGTTCCCCATCTCTTGCATGTTCCGTGCATATAAGCATGTAATGCAAAAATTGAACATTATTACTGTATAGAGGGCCAAAAACACAAAGTGGGCGGAGCCCACTCAAAATTAACGAAAGTACCCGTCAGTGACCAGGGACCCACACCATGAGGTAGGAAAGCGCGAGCGCTTTCCGAAAATGTATAGTGAAAAATGGGAAACATTGTTTTCGCATCGGAATATTCTTCTTCTTCTTCTTCTTCTTCTTCTTCTTCTCGGGACCAACCCCCCTATTTTTCACCCAGTGAACATTGACGAAAAGTCACAAAAATGTTCACACCTCTAAAAATCGTGCCTCTCTACATTCTGGCTATTTCCCTTTTCTAAAATAAAAAAAATTGGCGCGTCAGCGCCCCCAAATGTACCAAAAATGCATTGAGAGAAGGGAAATGACCCAAAAAAAATCTGATCGTAGAATCATGAAATTTGGCGCAGAGGTAGATTACGGCAACGCCGTCCGCCCAACCAAATGTCGGCCATATTGCTTCAAAAATGGCTAAACATGACTTCGGAGTTTTTCCAAACGTCGTACTTTTACGAACTCCTCCCAGGGCGTTAGCCCTAAAAAGCTGAAATTTGGTAAAAATGCTACTGAGGAGTGGGACATCAAAAGTTATCCAAATTACATTGATACCTCTCACGGTCTGTAGCTAGAATTTCAGAAATCTCCCATATTTAAAATTTCTGCCGTTTGCGCGGATAAAGTCCGAATTGCGTCAAATTAGAATCAGTTGTTAAACTCTTTGCCCTAAACCTACTTGAAGTGAAATAAATTAATTTGGCGCCACAGCGCCCCCTACAGATTTTATATGGAGGTTAAATGTTTAGTTTTGCGAAATTATATGAAATTTTTTGACACACAACTCAATTTTAGCATCCCCATCAAAAAAGTCAATGAGACCCATGTCATAATTGTTATGGCGTTGCCGTAACGATGACCGAAACCTTTCATGTTATTCCAATGGGGAAATCGCCAGAACATGTTTACACTTTAGACTTTCACAAACTCCTCCCAGGGCGTTAGCCCTATTAACCTGAAATTTGGTGAGACTCATCTTCAGGACCATCAAAAGTTATCCACATTTTCATTCAAAGAGTCACGGTGTCTGTGCGGCAAAGCCGCACATTTTGCCAAGAATTCAAAATAAAATAGCTTTTTGATGGTAAAACAAAGGGGAGAAGATGTGACAGCGTCACAGATTCAGCAGTAGGCGTAATAAAAGGACAATTGGGGCGCGTTAGCGCCCCCTCCTCTTGCGGTGTGGCGGCGGTGTGGCGGCGGCGTGGCGGCGGCGTGGCGGCGGCGTGGCGAGGGCCGATCATTGCCGCTTGCGGCTATATTTTTTTGTTATTTTCACACTTGTAACCGCATTTCATTCTCCAGTGCGACTTATATCACAACAAACTAAATATATTTTACCTTTTACCTTTTTTTAAATTATTTTTTTAAGGAAAATGTGTTTATTTTGATTGATTTTTTTCCTTTTTTATTGTGGTGGTGCAGTGGTTAAGAGAGTTGTTAGCTCTGCAGTACCATGGGTTTGATTTGCGGCCGCGACCATTTGCCTATTGTCTCTGTCATCTCACTCCCATTTTTAAAAAATAAAAAAACATAACCAATAAAGTTCTTTTAATCCTATGCTGCGTTTTTGCACCATGAATGTGAAAGTAGAGGAACATCTCGTCGTCACATGATGATGTTTCATGACTTGCGTTGTGTGGTGTCCGTTGTGATCCGTGCAGCACTTGGCGGCGGTGGAGGAGAGGAAGATCAAGTCTCTGGTGGCTCTGCTGGTGGAGACGCAGATGAAGAAGCTGGAGATCAAACTGCGGCACTTCGAGGAACTGGAAACCATCATGGACCGCGAGAGAGAAGCTGTGAGTGAAAGAGCGACACATGCAGGCGGTCCTTTGTACGGACGGTGTTCTAGTCCTGTTCAAGTCCCGCTCTAGACCTGTTCTAGTCCTGCTCAAGTCCCGTTCTAGTTCTGTTCTAGTCCCGCTCTAGTCCCGTTCTAGACCTCTGGCGTGGCGTGTAAGTGTGACCTCTCTCTGACCTGTTCTAGACCTGTTCTAGACCTGCTCTAGTCATGTTCTTGACTGTTCTAGTCCTTCTCTAGACATGTTCTAGACCTGTTCTAGACCTGTCCTAGTCCTCTGGTCCCGCTCTAGTCCCGTTCTAGACCTCTGGCGTGGCGTGTAAGTGTGACCTCTCTCTGACCTGTTCTAGACCTGTTCTAGACCTGCTCTAGTCCTGTTCTAGTCATGTTCTAGTCATGTTCTTGACTGTTCTAGTCCTTCTCTAGACCTTTTATAAACCTGTTCTAGACCTGTCCTAGTCCTCTGGTCCCGCTCTAGTCCCGCTCTAGACCTCTGGCGTGGCGTGTAAGCGCGACCTCTCTCTGACCTGTTCTAGACCTGTTCTAGTCCCGCTCTGTACCAGCTCTAGTCCCATTCTAGACCCGTTCTAGACCTCTGGCGTGTAAGCCTGACCGCTCTCTGACCTGTTCTAGACCTGTTCTATACCTGCCACTGACCTGTTCTAGACCCGTTCTAGACCCGTTCTTGATCTCTGGCGTGGCGTCTAAGCGTGACCTCTCTCTGACCTGTTCTAGACCCGTTCTAGACCCGTTCTAGACTTGTTCTAGACCCGTTCTAGACCCGTTCTAGACCTGTGGCGTGTAAGTGTTCCCTCTCTCTGCACAGTTGGAGTACCAGCGTCAGCAGCTTTTGGCCGACCGTCAGTCCTTCCACATGGAGCAGCTGAAGTACGCCGAGATGAGGGCGCGGCAGCAGCACTTCCAGCAGATCCAGCACCAGCAGCACAACCAGAGCACCACGCCCCACGGCCCCGCCCCCCCGACCGGGGCCACGGCGCAGGGGCCACAGCCGCAGACCAGCTCCACGCCGGCTCCGGTGCCCGCCCCCAGCCCGGCGCCCTCCGCCTCCTCCGGGAACGCGGCCGAGACCAGCGCGCCCCCCGGAGCCCAAACCACCACCAGCTCCCCCTGCCCCCCCGGACACGCCCCGCCCAGCCACCCCAGCTCCGGGGCCGCGCCCGCGCCGCATGGTGAGTGCCCAGCTCGAGATCATCACATCATTCAGTGTATTTAAAGTCTTCACTCAAGGGACACGTGCTACGATAAATAGACTTATTTGAGCTTTCACCCGTTTAAGCATCGTTTCCTCGTCAAAAACATGTTTAGTGTCGTCACTCTTGTTTAAGGAATCCTGATTCAGGACTAAACCAGGAGTAAACTTGGAATAAACCAGGACCAAACCAGGACTAAACCAGGACTAAACCAGGAGTAAACTTGGACTAAACCAGGACCAAACCAGGACTAAACCAGGACTAAACCAGGAGTAAACTTGGACTAAACCAGGACTAAACCATGATTAACCAGGACTAAACCGGGACTAAACCAGGACTAAACCAGATCTAAACCAGGACTAAACCAGGACTAAACCAGGTCCAAACCAGGACTAAACCAGGACTAAACCAGGTCTAAACCAGGTCTAAACCAGGACTAAACCAGGTCTAAACTAGGACTAAACCAGGACTAAACCAGGACTAAACCAGGACTAAACCAGGTCTAAACTAGGACTAAACCAGGACTAAACCAGGACTAAACCAGGACTAAACCAGGACTAAACCAGGACTAATTCTCTCCTTGTTGCCACGGCGTCAGTCTCTCATGAGGTTTAGACACTTATGATCACGTATAATCGTTCACATTCAATAACACGACGCTGTACGTTCCACTTTCAGAGCACCACGGGCCCCACCCCGGCGAGACGCCGCACCCGCCCGCCCCGGTCCCGCCCCCGCAGTGAAAATAACACCGGTCTGAATGACTTTGACCACTTTGACTCCCGCCTGACCCGTCCAAACCGAGATGTTACCGATTCATCAGATAACTCCCCCAAACGGACAAACGACGGTAAAATTGTAACGTCTTATTTTCTTCTTCTTGGATTTCAAAAAAACACTTCCCTCGGTGTCAATAAGCTGTCGAGCGTGCGGCCGGTCCTTCGCCGCCGGTCCCTAGCCGCCGGCTCCGCCCACTTTGATCCAAATGCTGAAATCCCGACAAATTCCCATGTTTTTTTTGTTTGTTTGTTTTTTCTTGCCAATTTCCGGACGGTACGAAACACGTAAGTTATATGCACTTTGAACACGTTTACTCCACGAAACGCTTGAAACACGGACGGATTTGAACCGAAGCACTTAATATGGCGGTCGTCATGGCGATCGGTCGGTCGCCGTCGGCTCCACAGGGTCCAGACGAATGAAGGTGAACACTCGGAACGCCGACTCAAAGTTGGCGTTTGAAAATAAGTACTGTAATACTTAGAGAGGGGCTTGGATCTTATGTCGCCCTCTGGTGGTACTCGCTCGTACTGCACGGGCAGGATACGACCGTGCGTAAAGGTCGGCCTCCTCTAAAGCGTCTCAACTGGTGTCGCCCGGGCCGTTTTCATCCCTGGGAATCCTTTTCGTGTTTGTTTTGGCGGTCGGAGCAGGACAAATGCGGCCGAAAGAATCGTTCCGTGAACAAATGTGACACTAAAAGCTTCCAGTTTATTCCTTCCGAGTCCAAACTCCAAACCGCGTGCCGTTAATTGCAGCTCATAATCCGTAACACTACATCATCTTCAGATTTTTAAACAGAGATTAAAAACTGTGAAAATGCATCTTGTAAAATTGAGAGTACCGTATTGTCCGCACTATAAGGTGCACTCAAACGCCTTTAATTTTCTCCAAAAAAAAAACAACAGTGCGCCTTATAATCCAGTGCGCCTTGTGTATGGATTATTTCTGGTTGTGTTTACTGACCTCGAAAGCGGTTTTGTGTGGAACACGTTTTGTTTCGCTTAATGCGCCTTATAATTCCGTGCGCCTTATAGTGCAGAGAGTACGGTAAAAGCGATTAAAACGTTTCTCTTCAAAGTAAAACAAAATAAAAAAGAATGAATTCAAACACAAACGCACCTTTTAAAGTGCCATTATTCAATCATTCATCAAAATGTCAGGACAAAAAGTTTTTTTATTTTCATTATTTGTAAATAAAATACCGTATTTTCCGGAGTATAAGTCGCACCAGCCAAATAATGCATAATAGGGAAAAAAAAAAAAAAGTATGAAATGCGGTTGCAAGTGTGAAAGTGACAAATAATATCACATATAAGTTGCTCCGGAGTATAAGTATATAAGTATAAATATGAGTATAAGTCGCACCGCGGCCAAAACTATGAAAAAAGGTGCGACTTTTATAAAACACGGTAAGTCTTCTATCTCCATATTTCAACCTTTTTGGATGATAATATATTTTTTAAAACTAATCGATTATAATTCTTCGCCGCAGCTCTTTGATATAATATAATATAATAACCTTGAAATACGCATCTTTTTGGAGCAGTTTTGAACATTATTATTGCGTCTTTAGTTTATGATTTATGAACGTGACTAAAGGGAAAGCGGCGCACCAGTTGAGAACGCTCGGGATTAAACTCATCTTTCTGGCAGCACTTAAACGATACTAAATAATAATAATAATGATGACGATGATGCTAATGTAGTTGTAGGAGGAGCTAGTGGGGGAATGTAGTGTGACAGATCTGGTATCTAACATGTATTTATTCATCTACCAAATGCTTTTATACTCCATGGACAGTGTTTAGGACTGGTATTTACGGTGCGTTTTATGTCGGGGGGACTTGTTCACTAAAGAAAAAGAGAGCTCGCACCTTAATCCGCTGACAATGAAGGTTAAACGCCAACAGTATCCTCATGTTTATATATATATATTTTAATGTCCATTTTGTATGAGTTTCTTTCTTTTTTACATGGTACCTTGTTACATTTGTAGGTGGTATTTACTCTGTTGTGCGGGTGAGTGAGCATGCCATTGTTATCTGTGAGGTGTTTGCCATTCCGTTTGTTTTTTACAGTGTCCATGCGGCGATCGGACGTAACGTTGCGACCGCCGCGTCCACGGCGACGGGGTAAAAGGGACGGGACGGGCGGGAAAAACGGGTTCGGACGTGGTTTAGTTCTGGTTTAGTGACGTTTTAGACCAGAGTTAATCCTGGTTTATTTCTGTCGCTTTAGGTCTGGTTTGGTCGTAAATTAGACCCGATTTAGACGTGGTTTTTGGACTTGGTTTAGTCCTGCTTTAAACCTGGTTTTGTACTGAGTTAGTCCTGGTTTTTCTGGTGCGTTCACTCTATAGACCAGGACTAGATTAAGACCAAACCAACTCTACATCAGAACTAAATTTAGCAACAGTGAACGCAATATAGTCCTGCTTTAGTCCTGCTTTAGTCCTGCTTTAGTCCTGGTTTAGACCTGGTTTAGTCCTGCTTTAGTCCTGCTTTAGTCCTGGTTTGGACCTGGTTTAGTCCTGCTTTAGTCCTGCTTTAGTCCTGGTTTAGACCTGGTTTAAACCTGATTTAGTTCAGGTTTAGATCTGGTTTTGGGTGCGTTCACACTTCCACATCCACTACATAAAATTAAGGCTAAACCAGGACTAGATTAAGACTAAACATTACTAGAAAATGAACAAACCAAGTCTACATCTGGACTAAATTGGCCTGGTTTAGGCCTGGTTTAGACCTGGTTTAGTCCTGGTTTAGACCTGGTTTAGTCCTGGTTTAGTCCTGGTTTGGACCTGGGTTAGACCTGATTTGGACCTGGTTTAGACCTGGTTTAGACCTGGTTTAGACCTGGTTTAGTCCTGGTTTAGTCCTGGTTTATTCCTGGTTTAGACCTAGTTTAGACCTGGTTTAGTCCTGGTTTATTCCTGGGTTGGACCTAGTTTAGACCTGGTTTAGTCCTGGTTTAGTCCTGGTTTATTCCTGGTTTAGACCTAGTTTAGACCTGGTTTAGTCCTGGTTTAGTCCTGGTTTGGACCTGGTTTAGACCTGGTTTAGTGCTGGTTTAGTCCTGGTTTAGACCTGGGTTGGACCTAGTTTAGACCTGGTTTAGTCCTGGTTTAGACCTGGTTTAGTCCTGGTTTAGTCCTGGTTTATTCCTGGGTTGGACCTAGTTTAGACCTGGTTTAGTCCTGGTTTAGTCCTGGTTTATTCCTGGGTTGGACCTAGTTTAGTCCTGGTTTAGTCCTGGTTTAGTCCTGGTTTATTCCTGGGTTGGACCTAGTTTAGACCTGGTTTAGTCCTGGTTTAGTCCTGGTTTATTCCTGGGTTGGACCTAGTTTAGTCCTGGTTTAGTCCTGGTTTAGTCCTGGTTTAGTCCACGTTCAGACCCTGTTTAGTCCTGCTTTTGTGGCTCCGCCCCTAAGTGGTCGAAACGTTACGCTCGATTGTATTTTTTTGTAATCATGAAAAAAACACGTCGTTCGGGACGTGACAAAGAAGTGTCATAAAATATTAAACTTTTACAGCGTCCGGCGACTTCTTTTCCTCGTGTTCCGTGGACTTTGTGAAATGAACTAAATGTTGAGTTTCTGTCTGTTTTTCACTGAACGTAGCAGTGATTGCATTGGTTATAAACTGTAGTGAATTGGTTTTCCTCAATAAATCATTCTGGCAGTTTGTATCAAAAAAAGAAGGAGAAAAAAAAAACTGCAACAAATAACGGTTCGAGTTTTGAATAAAAAAAAATCACGGGAAAATAAAAAAACGTGAAGAGGAGTTCATTTGTCGACTTGGTTATTTGCTCTTGATTATAAATACGCTTTTTGTAATGTGAAAAATGGTAAAAACATCACTACGTACTGCAGCTAGCTTGACACGCTAACAACATAATATATAATAAATAATAGCTGGAACAATATTATTTTCAGTATTTATCGTGTGTTCATTTTCTTTGCACAAGCGGGAAAAGTTCTGTTTTTTGAATTTTTTTGTATGACAAGATTTTAACCAGAAAGCTAACTTCTATGATGCTAATTATACAGGCTAACCGAATTAGCATTGGCACAATACAAACGTTTTAAACTTGATTTCGATGCTAAGGAATCCAGATACCGATTTCGATACCACAATGACACTTAAAAATGCTCTTTTTTAAGTCACGTTTTTCGAAAAATAACTGACATTTTCAACATTAAATACTATAAGTTTCTCTTTATTAAACGTTGTCTAATATAGGCTGATAAAGCTCAAGATTATTTGAAAACTGGCCAGGAAATGTCCAATTTTGTCCTGTTGAAATGATTTTTTATCATTTCGATACTCGCTCAAATGAGTAACTAGTTTGAGTATCGATCATCGTCTATAACTTCATTCTGCTTGTAGAAATTGGGCTTTTCCTGCCATTTCCTGTCGTTTTTCGTGATATTTTTCTGCGGCGAATTCAAACGTGCCATCGCGACGGGCGTAAAACTGCCACGCGACGCTCATTTGGTTTCTTCAGGTCGCGGCCGATTCCTCCAATTCCGCGCGTGCTAAAAATACATCGTCCTAGTAACTGAGCGCGACAGCTCAGAACGAACTGTGTCGATCGTGGAGGGAAAACGGAATAAAAAAGGTAATTAATGCCACTTTTTATGTTTGACTGCAGATAAGTGCACGCCGAGTAAAACCACGCATAAATTATCAAATTGTTTTACGAACATGTCTTGACAGGGACATTATATCACGTAAAATTGACTTTTATGAGCCGACAACAGGGTTTAAACGTGTCATTGTTTTTAACCAGTAAAAACATAAATCTGCTGCTTGTGACCGCTAAATGTCACTATGAAGATCAAAACTGCTGTGTAAATTGAACAAAATGTAAAAAAATACAAATAAAATTCAAGCAGGAGTGGAAAGTACCCAATTACAATTATTTGGATTTATTGTACTTTAGCAAATTTATAGAGAAATTCTACTTTTTGGAGTGGATTTGACATGTAATAGAGTACATTTTTAGCATGTAATTGTAAAAAATCAGTGTTGAGAAAAGCACAAACGTCTCTGTTCACGTCTGTCTCACGTCTGTCTCACGGCTGCATCTACTTCTTTCACATCCACAAACTCAAAGACTAAAAAACATACAAACTAATCTTTAAAACCACAAAATTCAGTTCAAAACTAGTTCATTTTTGACATTTGCCTAAAATAATGATCAAAATGCCACTAAAACTGCATTAGAATACTAGTTACACAAGACTATTTTAGTGTTTTTCACATGTACTTTTTACTTTTTCTTAACTTGAGTACTTTTTTTAGCCATGTAACTGTACTTTTACTCGAGTACAAATTCGCGATACTCTTTCCAACACTGCAAATATGACACAGCTTCTTTGAAAACATCATTTTGGTGGGAAAATTAAGTGCTCTCTGGTATTATTTAGTGTGAAACTGGGAACATTTACCTGGCCAGACAAAATAATTATTCAAAACAGAAAACTGGAGTAATCAGATAATAATTAGATCTGTTTTTTGTTGTTAGTTTAGAGAAATCTGATCATCAAAAACACTCGAGAGCAGCTTGTAACTTACATTTTCGCTTTATTCTCGTCTTTTCTACATTAGTTTAACCTTTTTGCTTAATTTTCCGAGTCAAAACCTGCACGGATCAATCATAAAACAGTGTGCGTCTCATAAGTATCTATAATAAACTAGTAATAATGATAATAAACATTGAGGTGAAAGGTTTTAAGGTGGTAAAACATGGCATTTTATTCAACACTGAGTTCACATTTTCCTTATTCACAGATCCACAATGGCACCGTCCAAAAGACACCGAAAGCAGAAAGTTACAAGTAGTAAAAAGAAAAAGAAAGAAAGAAATATGAGATTCACAAGAGACAGAAAAGGCACAAAAACTTAAAAACGAGAGCGAAGGAAGAAGAGCGAAGCGCCGGACACGGGACAAAACTAAAGACACGGAGGAGGTTTAAAGCTGGGGTTTGTCCAGAGTTCAGCCGCTCATCACCATCTGCACCAGCTCTAAAAACACAAACACACCAGGAAATCACTGTCAAACCTTCATTCAATTAGACACGAGATACTTGAAGAGACAATCGCCCTGTAGATCAAAGATAACGCCTCAATACAGATCCACTATTCAAAGCCGTTTCTGAACCTTTGAATTGTTATTGTTTATTATTGATATTTATCTCATTATTAGGCCCGAGCGCCACAAGCTGGCGAGAGGCCTATTAATCTCGTAAGGCCGTGCGAAGCACGGCTGCGAAAGTGCGCACGTAGTGCGCACGAAATCGAGCGCGAAGCGCTCGCCCACTTCCAAACACTCACTAACGCACTCCTTCACTCACGCACGCCCCGTGCATACTAATTAGTAGTAGGAAAATGGAACATTACCGTTGTAAACGGGCGAAGCCCGTGCAAAAGTGCGCACGAAACGAGCACTTTACATTTACGCGAAGCGGTCGTCATCCCCATATAAAGCACTCATTTGCCCTAAGTAGCTCACGAATACGTTCCCCATCTCTTGCATGTTCCGTGCATATAAGCATGTAATGCAAAAATTGAACATTATTACTGTATAGAGGGCCAAAAACACAAAGTGGGCGGAGCCCACTCAAAATTAACGAAAGTACCCGTCAGTGACCAGGGACCCACACCATGAGGTAGGAAAGCGCGAGCGCTTTCCGAAAATGTATAGTTTATGATATTTGATAAATGGGAAACATTGTTTTCGCATCGGAATATTCTTCTTCTTCTTCTCGGGACCAACCCCCCTATTTTTCACCCAGTGAACATTGACGAAAAGTCACAGAAATTTGCACACCTCTAAAAATCGTGCCTCTCTACATTCTGGCTATTTTCCTTTTCTAAAATAAAAAAAATTGGCGCGTCAGCGCCCCCAAATGTACCAAAAATGCATTGAGAGATGGGAAATGACCCAAAAAAATCTGATCGTAGAATCATGAAATTTGGCGCAGAGGTAGATGGTGACAAGATAAGTAAAAAATATTATTACGGCAACGCCGTCCGCCCAACCAAATGTTGGCCATATTGCTTCAAAAATGGCTAAACATGACTTGGGAGTTTTTCCAAACGTCGTACTTTTACGAACTCCTCCCAGGGCGTTGGCCCTAAAAAGCTGAAATTTGGTGAAAATGCTACTGAGGAGTGGGACATCAAAAGTTATCCAAATTAAATTGATACCTGTCACGGTCTCTGTGCGGCGAAGCCGCAAACTTTAGCTAGAATTTCAGAAGTCTCCCAAATTTAACATTTCTGCCGTTTGCGCAGATAAAGTCCGAATTGCGTCAAATTAGAATCTGTTGTTAAACTCTTTGCCCTAAACCTACTTGAAGTGAAATAAATTAATTTGGCGCCACAGCGCCCCCTACAGATTTTATATGGAGGTTAAATGTTTAGTTTTGCGAAATTATATGAAATTTTTTGACACACAACTCAATTTTAGAATCCCCATCAAAAAAGTAAATGAGACCCATGTCATAATTGTTATGACTTTGCCGTAGCGATGACCAAAACCTCCCACGTTATTCCAATGGGGAAATCGCCAGAACATGTTTACACTTTAGACTTTCACCAACTCCTCTTAGGGCGTCAGCCCTATCAACGTGAAATTTGGTGAGACTCATCTTCAGGGGTGGACCATCAAAAGTTATCCACATTTTTATTCAAAAAGTTACGGTCTCTGTGCGGCAAAGCCGCACATTTTGCCAAGAATTCAAAATAGAATTGCTTTTTGATGGTAAAACAAAGGGGAGAAGATGTGACAGCGTCACAGATTCAGCAGTAGGCGTAATAAAAGGACGCGCCCCAATGATCCTTTAATTACAATATATTATTATATATTATTTTTGTATTTATTATTATTGTAATTTATTATTATTTATTTTATTATTAATACAATTATGTAATTTATTATTTTTTAATTATTATTGTATTCATCTATTATTTTGTATTTGTTTTTATTTCCATCATTATTGATATTTATTTATTTAATTATTTATTTATTTAATTATTATTGTATTCAACTATTATTTTGCATTCATTTTTATTCTTTTTAATCATTTATTTTAATTTAATGCTGTTTTTTCATCATAAAATTATTATTTGATTAATTATTTTTTATTTAACGTTATTAAATTATTTGATTAATTATTTTTGTATTTATTAAATTATAATTATTGAAGCTGAGGTGTGATGCTTGTAAAAGGTCTGAATTTGAGGCTTATATTCATCACTTATTTTATGATTAGATTAGCATATTTGATATTTATTTTTTTATCTTTATCTCAATGTTGTTTAAACGTTTCGTAAACGTCTCGTAAACACAGAATTATGAAACGTCACCTTCGTAGTTTATGCAGCCGTTTGCGTCTTCGTGTCCGGCCAACAGCGTCTCCACTTCTTCTTCTGTCATTTTCTCACCTGTAACCACGGAAACGGAACAAGTTTACACACGTGCCACTGTTTCGTACGGCACCTGAACACGCGACCGACCTGAACACGCGACCGACCGGAACACGCGACCGACCGGAACACGCGACCGACCAGTACACGGGACCGACCGGAACACGCGACCGACCGGAACACGTGACCGGAACACGCGACCGACCGGTACACGGGACCGACCGGAACACGCGACCGACCGGAACACGCGACCGACCGGAACACGCGACCGATAGGAACACGCGACCGATAGGAACACGCGACCGATAGGAACACGCGACCGGAACACGCGACCGACCGGAACACGCGACCGACCGGAACACGCGACCGACCGGAACACGCGACCGGAACACGCGACCAGTACACGGGACCGACCGGAACACGCGACCGACCGGAACGCGCGACCGACCTGAACGCGCGACCGACCTGAATGCGCGACCGACCGGAACACGCCACCATCGGAACCACCTTAACACGCGACCAACCGGAACACGCGACCGACCGGAACATGCCACCACCGGAACACGCCACCACCGGAACCACCTTAACACGCGACCGACCGGAACACGCGACCGACCGGAACATGCCACCACCGGAACACCTGTAACACGCAACCGACCAGTACACGCAACCGACCGGAACACGCGACCGACCGGAACACGCCACCACCGGAACACCTGTAACACGCAACCGACCAGTACACGCAACCGACCGGAACACGCGACCGACCGGAACACGCCACCATCGGAACCACTGTAACACGCGACCGACCGGAACACGCGACTGACCGGAACACGCCACCATCGGAACACACCACCACCGGAACCACTGTAACGCGCGACCATCGTAACGCGCGACCACCGGAACCACCGGAACACGCGGCGACCACCGGAACCACCGGAACACGCGGCGACCACCGGAACCACCGGAACACGCGGCCACCACCGGAACACGGGACGACCGACCGGAACACGGGACGACCGACCGGAACACGGGACGACCGACAGGAACACGGGACCACCGGAACGACCAGAACACGGGACGACCAGAACACGGGACGACCAGAACACGTACCCAGCGTGGTGAGAACGTGCCGTAGCTCCGCCCCCATGACCGTGCCGTTGCCCTCCTTGTCGAAGACGCGCAGACCTTCCACGATGTCCTCAAACGAACCCTGCTCCTTGTTTTTGGTGATGGCCTGAAACATGGGCAGGAACTGCTCAAAGTCCAGCATCTTGTGGTTCATCTCTGCGACGCAAATGCAAATACATTACATTCCATTCAATTAATACATCAAATAAGACAAAATAAAATAAGTAAAATTAATTCATGAATAAAATAAAAAGTAAAATAAAAAGTAAAATAAAAAGTAAAAGATAAATAAAACACAAATAGTACATAAATACATGAATAATTAAAGAAAATACAACAAAAAATAAATTAAAAATACATAAAAAATAAAATAAAAATCATAAAAAATAAAGTAAAACATGATAAAGAAAACAAATTAAGTAAAACTTTTAACGATTACTGATGGTTTTTATTTGTTTGAATTGTGATTTTAATGGGTCTTTCTCGCTCTTTGAACGACTGTGCTTGCGTTGCCCTCCTGTATCCCACACGGTGGCCCCGCACGGTGGCCCCGCACGGTAGCTCCACATGTTTCTCCTCAGTACCTTCCATCTTGGGGTTCCCGAGGACTTTGAGGACCTCAGCGTTGATGGGGTTTTGTCCCAGGGCCCTCATCACGTCGCCGCACTGGCTGAAGCAGATCTTTCCTTCTCCCGTGCGGTCGAACAGCATAAACGCCTCTTTGTACTCTGGACACATTAACAATTTAGCTCGTTAGAAAAGGACAAAAGGCTCCAATTATTTAGCTCAATGTGTGTTTTATTCTGTACAAATCGTGTAGTTTAGACTTGTAAAATGTGCTTAGAAATGCAACATTTAAGTCATAAACGAAGGACAAAAATGTGGTGAGAATATCTTTGTGTTTCTTCAAATAGTTTGTTATAGTCGCATTTCAGTTGGGGCTGTGCAACTTCAGTCGTGCAGCAGATTTTCATGAGTTTTCGGGAAGATCTTAAAGGGTTTTATCGAAAAAATTGAAGCACGAAATGTAAATAAATGCTGCGTTTAATCTACTTTTTACTGGTGAATACAGTGTTCACAAGTAGTTTCTGTGTGAGTATTTGTCATTTGTGCGATCTCTGGAGCAGATACACGGTCAAATCACAGAGATTCATCGTTTTGGCCCCGTTTAGTCGACTAATCAGAGCAAAGAGCGTCTAAAGTAGTTTGAATACAGAATAAAAGCTGTGTCATGTGTAAAAACTGCCAACACTGTACACGTTTGAGACATTTGAACCTGAAAAATGGACAGAGCCAGGTTTTAAAATGTATATTTGGCATAAAAACTCAAATTTCACCACATTTTTTGCAGTTGAAGCTTGACTCGATCAGACTTGGATTCAGTTTCGTCACTTTAAGGACTGATCTTTACGTCTTAAGTGGATTAAATGGAATAAAAACACACATTTTGGTGCAAACGGACCGTGAACAGAACCACAGAGGAGTTTGGCGTTTGCAGACATTGTGTCGGAACTGGTTTTGCCGTATCGTTCTTACGTTACAGCCCTTTGGCAAACGAGTGTAACGCGAGAGCCAGACCAGCTCGTTATGAAGCGGCTCGTTATGAAGCGGGTCGTCTGCCGCACGTCACTGACCCATTTCAGGACGAAAATATCTACGAGCCAGAAGAAGAGCCAGAGGAAGAGCCAAAAGAGGTGCCTGAAGAAGAACCAGAGGAAGAAAAAGAGCTAGAAGAGCCAGAAGAAGAGCCTGAAGAAGAGCCAAAAGAGCCTGAAGAGCCCGTTTAAAACCACCTGAAGAACGTTTATTAATCAAAGACGAGAAGTGAAAGTACAATGACATAAGTACTAATTCCATCAGGTACACTGAATATAAATATATTAGTTCATAAATCTAATGTTTACTATATATAATATATATATATATATATATATATATATTTATTATATATATATATATAAATTAATTTTTGAAAACTGCGGTCATAAAGCCTCTCCTAAAGAAGAGCAGTCTTGATGCCGCAGTACTGAGTCATTACCGGCCCATCTCTAATCTGCCATTTTTGGGCAAAGTCCTTGAAAAGGTTGTTTACCAACAGCTCACAGATTTCCTCTTAATAAACAACTCATTTGATGTTTTTCAGTCAGGTTTTAGATCTCATCACAGCACTGAGACTGCTCTTGTCAAGGTGACAAATGACATCCGCCTGAACACTGACACGGGCAAAGCCTCAGTCTTAATTCTGTTAGATCTGAGTGCTGCTTTTGACACTGTCGATCATGGGATCCTCTTACAGAGACTAGAGGACTGGGTGGGCATCACTGGCACTGCCCTAAACTGGTTAAGGTCCTATCTGGAAGACAGGAAGTACTTTGTTGAAATTGGTAGCTGTGTCTCAGACCACATGACCCGGACCTGTGGAGTGCCCCAAGGGTCAGTCCTGGGTCCCCTTCTGTTCAACCTCTACATGCTGCCGTTAGGTCAGTTGATACGCAGTGAAAATGTGTCCTATCACAATGATGCAGACGACACTCAGATCTATGTTTCACTGTCGGCAGGTGACTTTGGACCAGTAGATTCACTCTGTCACTGCATCCAACAGATCAGTGTGTGGATGCAAAACAACTTTCTCCAGCTGAACTCAGACAAGACTGAAATAATCGTTTTTGGCCCACAGAAACAAAGAGAAAGTGTTAGCGGTCACCTCCAGAGTCTCGCTCTAAAACCTACAAACCAAGTTAGAAATCTGGGGGTAATAATGGACTCAGACTTGAACTTTAATTGCCACGTCAAATCAATAACATCAGCAGCTTTTTACCATCTAAAAAACATTGCCAAAATCAAAAATATAGTGTCAAAACCAGATTTAGAGAGACTAATCCATGCGTTTGTCTCCAGTAGATTAGACTACTGTAACGGCCTGCTCACTGGTCTCTCCAAACGAGTTGTAAAACAGCTGCAGTACATCCAGAACGCTGCTGCTCGGGTCCTGACTAGAACCAGGAAGTATGATCACATTAGTCCTGTTCTCAGGTCTCTGCACTGGCTCCCTGTGGCTCAGAAAATAGACTTTAAAGCAGCTCTGCTTGTGTACAAGTCTCTCCATGGCCTAGCACCAAAGTACATCTTGGATATGTTAGTGCCATATGAACCATCTCGGACTCTGAGGACCTCAGGGACCGGCCTCCTGCTGGTGCCAGAGTCAGGACAAAACATGGGGAATCTGCGTTTCAGTTTTATGCAGCTAAAATCTGGAACAGTCTTCCTGAAGATGTGAGACAGGCTTCTACTCTGACAATGTTCAAATCTAAGCTAAAAACAGTTTTGTTTAGCTGCGCATATGACTGAAAGGATTTTTTCTTTGCACTCTTCTCTTTTGTTTGTGATTTTATTAGTTTAGAAAATCAGTTGGATTGATAATTTTTAATTTAGTTAATTTTATTGTATTTCTGTTTCTGTCATTTCTTTGTGATTTGAATGCATTTTTCCTGCTGTGAAGCACTTTGAATTGCCTTGTGTATGAAATGTGCTCTACAAATAAACTTGCCTTGCCTTGCCTAATTTAAACAAACACTGAACACGAAAGACAACCAAAGGGCAAGACAAATATTATAAAATAAAATAAATAAAATAAAACACACACAACACGCCCTAAATAAGTCCCATTTATCAAATATGTCAATTTTTCAATCATAGTTTTGAATTCAATTTTATCGTTATTATTA
>NW_027315823.1:6430027-6489134 GCF_026437365.1 Eucyclogobius newberryi
GCACTGACCGATTACAAAAGCCACGTGGTCAGCGAGCGTGACGCCTTCAGCGACCGTCAGTTTACTCAAGTCTTCTCCTCCCAGAAGACTCTGAAAAATGGAAGAACAACCTCAGAAAACGTCCATCACACATTTGGTCAAATGACGGCAATGACATGACAACGACAGCAGGGGGCAGCAGAGGAGTACAGCTAAAACATGATATACAATGACATCACAACGACAGCAGGGGGCAGCAGAGGAGTACAGCTAAAACATGATATACAATGACATGACAACGACAGCAGGGGGCAGCAGAGGAGTACAGCTAAAACATGATATACAATGACATGACAACGACAGCAGGGGGCAGCAGAGGAGTACAGCTAAAACATGATATACAATGACATCACAACGACAGCAGGGGGCAGCAGAGGAGTACAGCTAAAACATGATATACAATGACATCACAGCGACAGCAGGGGGCAGCAGAGGGGCACACCTAAAACATGATATACAATGACATGACAACGACAGCAGGGGGCAGCAGAGGAGTACGTTAGAAATGTAGGAAATCCCAAAGTCAGGAAGAAGAAAACAATGAGCACCCTTTTGTGAGAGCTTTAGAGTTCTGTGAGAGCTTTAGATTAGAGTACTGTTCTTTTAGAGCTTTAGAGTTCTGTGAGAGCTTTAGAGTTCTGTGAGAGCTTTAGAGTTCTGTGACGACCGACCTTGACGTATCCGCCCTGACTCTGTGTTTTATTCTTGTGATGAGCCAACGTGGCGAAAGCGACGGCCTTCACCAACTCCTGGAACTTCTCGTTACGGGCTACGAAGTCGGTCTCACAGTTCACCTGCACAGACAGAACACTGAGAGTTCACCTGCGCAGACAGAACACTGAGAGTTCACCTGCAGAGACAGAACACACTGAGAGTTCACCTGCACAGACAGAACACACTGAGAGTTCACCTGCACAGACAGAACACTGAGAGTTCACCTGCGCAGACAGAACACTGAGAGTTCACCTGCACAGACAGAACACTGAGAGTTCATCTGCACAGACAGAACACAGAGTTCATCTGCACAGACAGAACACAGAGTTCATCTGCACAGACAGAACACTGAGAGTTCATCTGCACAGACAGAACGCTGAGAGTTCACCTGCACAGACAGAACACACTGAGAGTTCACCTGCACAGACAGAACACAGAGTTCACCTGCACAGACAGAACACTGAAAGTTCACCTGCACAGGCAGAACACTGAAAGTTCACCTGCACAGGCAGAACACTGAAAGTTCACCTGCACAGGCAGAACACTGAGAGTTCACCTGCACAGACAGAACACACTGAGAGTTCACCTGCACAGACAGAACACTGAGAGTTCACCTGCACAGACAGAACGCTGAGAGTTCACCTGCACAGACAGAACACTGAAAGTTCACCTGCACAGGCAGAACGCTGAGAGTTCACCTGCACAGACAGAACACTGAAAGTTCACCTGCACAGGCAGAACGCTGAGAGTTCACCTGCACAGACAGAACGCTGAGAGTTCACCTGCACAGACAGAACGCTGAGAGTTCACCTGCACAGACAGAACACAGAGTTCACCTGCACAGACAGAACACTGAGAGTTCATCTGCGCAGACAGAACACACTGAGAGTTCATCTGCGCAGACAGAACACACTGAGAGTTCACCTGCACAGACAGAACACTGAGAGTTCACCTGCGCAGACAGAACACACTGAGAGTTCACCTGCACAGACAGAACACACTGAGAGTTCACCTGCACAGACAGAACACTGAGAGTTTACCTGCACAGACAGAACGCTGAGAGTTCACCTGCACAGACAGAACACTGAGAGTTCACCTGCACAGACAGAACGCTGAGAGTTCACCTGCACAGACAGAACACAGAGTTCACCTGCACAGACAGAACACTGAGAGTTCACCTGCACAGACAGAACACTGAGAGTTCACCTGCACAGACAGAACACAGAGTTCACCTGCACAGACAGAACACAGAGTTCACCTGCACAGACAGAACACAGAGTTCACCTGCACAGACAGAACACAGAGTTCACCTGCACAGACAGAACACTGAGAGTTCACCTGCACAGACAAACTAGTATTTCGAGCACTGGATTGGGACAAATAACTTGAATACAGAACAATCAGTCGGTGTTGACAGTTTTAATGGTGCTGATTATCACAGAGTTCAGTGCTTCATGAGCTTTCATAAACAGTTGATTGTAGAAATGGCTTTACCTCGACCATCACAGCGTCGTTGTCTCCCACAAACAAACCGACGAGGCCCTCTTTGGCTCTTCGGCCCTCGAGCTTGTGCGCTTTGCTCCAGCCCTCCTTCTTCGCCTGTTCATGGAGCCACGTCTCGGCCTGAAGGTGCAAACCAGGGGAAGATTTAAGAGTTAATGTTCCAAAAACAAAACATTTACGCAATATAAAATAAGACGGTTAAAGATGCCTGTGATTTCTTACCTGTGTGACGTCATTGTCAAACTTCTCCAGAGCCGTTTTGCAGTTCGTGAACGTGTATCCGGTGCTTTTCCTCAGTTTCATGAGAAGAGCCTTTTCTGCTGCGAAGAGCGAACATCCTGAGTGCCAAGACCGGACCGGAGCCACTGCAGGGACCTGAGAAGAACCAGGACAAGGTCAGGACAAGACCTGAGAAGGCCCAGGACAAGGTCACAACAAGACCTGAGAAGGACCAGAACAAGGTCAGGACAAGGTCAGAACAAGAGCAGAACAAAGAGCAGGACCTGAGCAGAACAAGAGCAAAATAAGACCAGAACAAGGTCAGAACAAGACCAGAGAAGGACCAGAACAAGACCAGAGAAGGACCAGAACAAGACCAGAACAAGACCTGATAAGGACCAGAACAAGGTCAGAACAAGACCAGAACAAGACCTGATAAGGACCAGAACAAGGTCAGAACAAGACCAGAACAAGACCTGATAAGGACCAGAACAAGACCAGAACAAGACCAGAACAAGACCAGAACAAGACCAGAGAAGGACCAGAGAAGGACCAGAACAAGACCAGAACAAGACCAGAGAAGGACCAGAGAAGGACCAGAACAAGACCAGGACCAGACCTGATAAGGACCAGAACAAGGTCAGAACAAGACCAGAACAAGACCAGAACAAGACCAGAGAAGGACCAGAGAAGGACCAGAACAAGACCAGAACAAGACCTGATAAGGACCAGAACAAGGTCAGAACAAGACCAGAACAAGACCTGATAAGGACCAGAACAAGGTCAGAACAAGACCAGAACAAGACCTGATAAGGACCAGAACAAGACCAGAACAAGACCAGAACAAGACCAGAACAAGACCAGAACAAGACCAGAGAAGGACCAGAGAAGGACCAGAACAAGACCAGGACCAGACCTGATAAGGACCAGAACAAGGTCAGAACAAGACCAGAGAAGGACCAGAGAAGGACCAGAACAAGACCATAACAAGACCAGAACAAGACCAGAACAAGACCAGAACAAGACCAGAGAAGGACCAGAGAAGGACCAGAACAATACCAGAACAAGACCAGAACAAGACCTGATAAGGACCAGAACAAGACCAGAGAAGGACCAGAGAAGGACCAGAACAAGACCAGAACAAGACCAGAGAAGGACCAGAGAAGGACCAGAACAAGACCAGGACCAGACCTGATAAGGACCAGAACAAGGTCAGAACAAGACCAGAACAAGACCAGAACAAGACCTGATAAGGACCAGAACAAGACCAGAACAAGACCAGAACAAGACCAGAGAAGGACCAGAGAAGGACCAGAACAAGACCAGAGAAGGACCAGAGAAGGACCAGAACAAGACCAGAACAAGACCAGAGAAGGACCAGAGAAGGACCAGAACAAGACCAGAACAAGACCAGAGAAGGACCAGAGAAGGACCAGAACAAGACCAGGACCAGACCTGATAAGGACCAGAACAAGGTCAGAACAAGACCAGAACAAGACCAGAACAAGACCTGATAAGGACCAGAACAAGACCAGAACAAGACCAGAACAAGACCAGAGAAGGACCAGAGAAGGACCAGAACAAGACCAGAACAAGACCAGAGAAGGACCAGAGAAGGACCAGAACAAGACCAGGACCAGACCTGATAAGGACCAGAACAAGACCAGAACAAGACCAGAACAAGACCAGAGAAGGACCAGAACAAGACCAGGACCAGAACAAGACCAGAACAAGACCAGAACAAGACCAGAACAAGACCAGAGAAGGACCAGAGAAGGACCAGAACAATACCAGAACAAGACCAGAACAAGACCAGAGAAGGACCAGAACAAGACCAGGACCAGACCTGATAAGGACCAGAACAAGACCAGAACAAGACCAGAGAAGGACCAGAGAAGGACCAGAACAAGACCAGAACAAGACCAGAGAAGGACCAGAGAAGGACCAGAACAAGACCAGGACCAGACCTGATAAGGACCAGAACAAGGTCAGAACAAGACCAGAACAAGACCAGAACAAGACCAGAGAAGGACCAGAGAAGGACCAGAACAAGACCAGAACAAGACCAGAGAAGGACCAGAGAAGGACCAGAACAAGACCAGGACCAGACCTGATAAGGACCAGAACAAGACCAGAACAAGACCAGAACAAGACCAGAGAAGGACCAGAACAAGACCAGGACCAGAACAAGACCAGAACAAGACCAGAACAAGACCAGAACAAGACCAGAGAAGGACCAGAGAAGGACCAGAACAAGACCAGGACCAGAACACGACCAGAACGAGACCAGTGGCTCAGTGGTTGGCTCAGTGGTTAGCTCAGTGGTTAGCTCAGTGGTTAGCTCAGTGGTTAGCTCAGTGGTTAGCTCAGTGGTTAGCACTCTCGCCTCACAGCTAGAAGGTCCAAGGATTCTCAGGTGTTGCAGAGCCTTTCTGTGTGGAGTTTGCATGTTCTCCTCGTGTCTGTTCTGGTTTCCAGCGTGTTTACATCATGTGTTACATCATTAACATTCACTACCTCGAACAAATAAATACATTCAATTAAATACATTAAGTCACGACCAGAACAGGACCAGGTTAGACTTTAATCACTTTTATTGTATTCTGCTGCTAAATGTCTGTAAAGAATTAAAGTCTGTAAAGTAATTCCGATTCAGACTAAAAATATGATTAATTCGATTTAACCTCTTCTTTGTCCGCCACTGTCACACAGATGTTTTCAAAGTTATAAGTCAATAAATATGTCCACACACGTCAGCAAAGGCACATTCAACCTTCATCAGAAAGAATAGATGTAGATATTTACTTATTTTCGTTCAATCAAACCGTTAAAAATGACAATAAAGCACATTAGTGTCAGATTAACGCTGCTTCTGCTCACAACTGTTATTGTGAATTAGCTTCATTGATCTGTTTCGTCATAATCCTGATTTTGACACATTAGCAAACCAAAAATAAGAGCAGTTTCATGTTAAAAATGCCGATTTCACACACATATTCAGTGGGATTTCAGCTCAAACTCACCGCGGCCGCTCCTTTAGTGACACATCTGAATAAAAAGCCCAGAGACATGATTAAAACTGTGCGGAATAAACTTATGAAAGCTCCGCTGTCATTGAAGCGCTGAGGACGGAGAGCAGCGAGGGACAAAACACTCAGCTCAGGCGGGGAAGCGAAGTGACGAGCGCCCTCTGGAGCTCAGGCGGGGAAGTGAAGTGACGGAAAACGAGCTCTAATGCACCGTTTTCTACATTATAAAGTTTAGAAAAGTCATCTGTAAAAAATAAAAATAGATTAAAACATGGAAGTAATACGTTTTTAGTCTATGTTATTTAAAGATACACACACTTTTCTGAGAGATTATATATATATATATATATATATATATATATATATATATATATATATATACACAAATACAAGTATTTTTTATTGTAATAATTATTAGTAGTATTATTGGAGGATTTAAACTAGTTCATTATCGTTCTGATAGTGAAAGACTCTGCTTCCCCTATGTGTGTCATAGCGCCCCCTGCTGTGTGTTTCAGGAGAGCAGAGGAATTTCAGTCACTTTCACTTTTTTGCCTTTTCATGTTTTTACGTTTCAGAACCGCTGCTCGAGGCTGTTGTGACGTCACATGAACACAATCTATTATACATAAAATAATGATAATATAGTGTTAAACTGCTAAACCCTCCACCTGAAAAGTGACATAGTACACCTTTAATGGCCACAGCATTTCCTCACGTAGTTAAAACTGTTTGTGGTGAACAGCTTTCTTTGCTTTATCACCTGATTTAAATAAAAGCAGGTTTTTATCGCACTGAAAAATGTAGAAAAACCTGCCTCGTCCTTGTTTCCACAAAATGTCGTTCCTTTGGTTTCTGTCTTCGTGTAGAATGTTCCGTAGTGTGGTTTTAACTCATGCAGGTGACGTACGGAAGAGGTGGAAGAGAAAAGGTTCCGCAGTGCACCTTTAGAGAGGCGTGTCCTTCTCATCAGGACGGCACCTTTAGAGAGGCGTGTCCTTCTCATCAGGACGGCACCTTTAGAGAGGCGTGTCCTTCTCATCTGGACGACACCTTTAGAGAGGCGTGTCCTTCTCATCTGGACGACACCTTTAGAGAGGCGTGTCCTTCTCATCTGGACGACACCTTTAGAGAGGCGTGTCCTTCTCATCTGGACGACACCTTTAGAGAAGCGTGTCCTTCTCATCTGGACGACACCTTTAGAGAGGCGTGTCCTTCTCATCTGGACGACACCTTTAGAGAGGCGTGTCCTTCTCATCTGGACGACACCTTTAGAGAGGCGTGTCCTTCTCATCTGGACGACACCTTTAGAGAGGCGTGTCCTTCTCATCTGGACGACACCTTTAGAGAAGCGTGTCCTTCTCATCTGGACGACACCTTTAGAGAAGCGTGTCCTTCTCATCTGGACGACACCTTTAGAGAGGCGTGTCCTTCTCATCTGGACGACACCTTTAGAGAAGCGTGTCCTTCTCATCTGGACGCCTTTTGTCCAGCTTCGCGTCTGAACTTCAAGGTCTTGCTCCTGGAGGCAGATGTCCACGTTCCCAGCGACACGTGACGAGCGAAATGTGACGAGCGACACGTGTCGCACACTCGAGTGGAACCGTGTGAAAAAAGCAGATTCAGAAGCAGATCTAATCAAACAAAAGCCTCGGAAAAGTAAACGCAGCACAAACTCTTGCCTCTTGTGTCTCTTTTGGCCTGTTTGGAGCCCCGCCCGTTGTGAGCGCGCTCAGTAGAAGCAGGCCCCGCCCACAGCCATATAAAGCGCGCCTCTTTGACTTCGTCTCATTCGACTGGTCAGACATGAAGCTTGTGACCGCTCTGCTCCTGTGGGCCGCGCTCTCCAGCCGGGGCAGCACCAGTAAGTCTCGATCATCACACGCGTTAATGGACGATGAGGCGTATGGGTTTGTTACTGCACATGTGCCGTTGAAAAGTCGTTTTAATTTGTGACATTCAGGACGTTGCACAGGCCAGTAATGTGACGTAAAGCTGGGAAATGACGATTATTAGTTTGCTTTAAAGGTTTATTATTATTTGGTTGGTTGATGTAATTTTTTTAACATGATTTGCTGCATAAATACAATATTAAGGACAGTATTTAAATCCGTCCTGTCGCTGAAACATCTTTACACAAACAGAAATGAAAACGCTAATTATCGGCCTAAGGCCCGAAGTCACTGGGATAGGCTCCAGTCACCCGCGACCCCGAAAGGGAACAAGCGGTAGAAAATGGATGGATGGATCAACAAATATGTCACTAATGCATGTATAGATATATATTTTTACATTTATTTTTACAAATTTAAAAAAAAACATTCCTTTCTTCAAAATTACACAAACCTTGCGAATTGCGTCAACAAAGTCTGTACGCGTTTTGGACCTATAGTATGTCTTTATACAGAATTTGCTGATGATTTAATGTTATATACAACATCCTGTAGTTTTAGACAACACTGCGCTCTAACTATTATAACAGCCTTTTTTACGATTTAACTGAGGATAAACAATAAAAATACATGTTTTTCCTGCGTTCAACACATCTCTTTTCTCTGCAGACTTTAGATCAGTTTGTTTCCGTGGTTATTTGTTTATTTTTGGCAGTTATTTGGATGCTGAAGAGATGAATAAAAGTTGCAGTTGGACACGCCTTATGTGTCATGGGGGCGGGGCAGCAACGTGCACCATCATGCCACGCGCCGACAGTTGTTTAAAACCATTGACGACGACTCTGCACGCGATTTTATTTGTTTTAAAACGTTACGGAACATTTTCAGTTTGAACAAATTGACCGCAGCAGTTGAAAATGGCTTCAAAGCGCCCCCTACAGGTCGGACGAGTCGTTGATGCAGTTAAAACGCAGTTAAAATAAATACATTTGGAATTTTGCTTAAAAAAAATATATATATATATTTTCACAGAATAGCAACATTTTTTAGGTTTATAATTTCCCTTCCTGTTTGTAATTGATGACATCACACTAAGAAAAAACTCATCTAATGTCACCCTTTTTAAAATTTGACAACAAAAAAAATATATGCGAGCGACTTTATTTTGTTGATTAGTGTTTAGAGAGTCAAAAAAGTGGATTATTTTGTGTAAATTCTGCATAAACTTTGTCTGGAATGAGTGTCCCTGGTGTGATGTCACTTCCTGTCATTTCACTGTAAAACCCCGTCATCACTTTACGTCCTGTAACGTTCTATCCGATCGAGACTTTGTGGGAATTTATCATTATTCACGCGATCTCGCCCGTGATAAGTGCGACACAAACAGTAAAACGCACAAACCCTTATCTCTCATTATCATTTCAAACAGGATTACGGGGCGTTGGCGCAGACCGGCCACCACACCTGCCCCGGGGCCGCCACACCTGCCTCGGGGCGGCCGTGTCGTGACTCCGTTGTGTTTCCGCAGACTTGTGCGTCGGCCGCTGTGATTACGGCACGGACAGTAACTTCTCCTGCCAGTGTAACACGGCGTGCGAGCGCTTCGGCGACTGCTGCAATGACTACGCACAGGTCTGCAAAGGTAAGCGGCGGAATGTACCGGCAAAAACACACAAACACATCAACACATTAACACATCAACACACCAACACTTGCTCATTACTGTGTTCTTCATGGTTTAGGGGTCCATTCTTTTTTCACAGACAAACTGACAATTAAATTAACCATTTGAAATGTTGCATTTGACGTAATTTCGCTGCCTCCACACCTTTAAAAAGGAACATTATTATTAGGTTGGTATAACATCAAAATGCTTGAATTTTTCCAATCTTACAGTAAAAAGTACTGTATTTTCCGGATTATAAGTCACACTGGAGTATAAGTTGCACCAGCCAAAAAATGCATAATAGAGAAAAAAAAAAACATATATAAGTTACACTGGAGTATGAAATGCAGATGCAAGTGTGAAAATAACAAATAATATCACATATAAGTCACTCCGGAGTATAAGTATATAAGTATAAATATGAGTATAAGTCGCACCCCGGCTAAAACTACGAAAAAAGGTACGACTTATAGTACGGAAAATACGGTACTACTTTTTGTAGTTTGGGCCAGGAAGCCGGAGGGCCAACAAGAATTGGTCTGAGGGCCGCCTTTGGCCCCCGGGCCATAGTTTGGACACCCCTAGTTTAGGTGGATGTTGCAGGTGTTTTGCAGGAATAACATTGGCACAAATTATTTTCAAAGCTGTGGAACCTTCTGGAGCACGTCTCCCTAATGTTATAGCTCTAGAACTGGCTTCAATTGGCTTTCTTTTCTTTTTTCTGGTCTTTTTTTGTCTTTTTTTTGTCCACTCAGTATTTCCCATGTCCATTTTTCATCCCATTAACCTTTGGTCTTGGTTCCTCAGCCTCCACCTCGTGCAAAGGCCGCTGCGACGAATACTTCAACTCTCAGAACGAATCGAACGAATGCCACTGCAACTCGAAGTGCAGCCAGTACAACAACTGCTGCGGCGACTACAACAACGTGTGTGAGTGTATTTGTGCATTTGAGCCACGTGTCGGGCCCCCGTCGCACCCCTGTCGCACCTGTCCCATTCTCAGGACCACCCCAGCTCTGTGTTTTAATCATCAACCAGTCCATTACACAACATGATTGTTATCCGGGCAATACAGGCGCTAAAATACACGTGGAAAGAGCTTTTTATGACAAATACAGCAGAGTTATTGAATCAAAATGTCAAAAAAGAATAATAAGTGTCTAATTTTCAATAATTATTCACTTTATTTATGAAAATTCTCAACCATGAAGCATTTATTTGTCGTTTTCCACCCTTTATTTGGCCAAAAAGTGTAGAAATAATAGAAAGAACTGCTAAAATAATTGTCAGTTGAAGTAAAAAGTGAATAAAAAGAAAACAATATGAATTAATAGTAATAATATTTGTTTTCTACTTCATTATGTAGCGTTTGTGGTGAAAAATAATCACACATCAAACTTATACAGCACTTTATTGGACGCTTTTACCTCAAGAAACGCTGCTGTCTGGTCAAATAAGTTACAGGTCTGATCTGTGGAGAGTGTTTTTCAAGGTAGTTTTTGACCAGTAACATTATTTTGTAAAATGAACTTGGTTTGGCATGTTTTGTTATCCTCTTTAACGTTTACTTTTGTCACTGTCAATGTTTTATTTTTATCTTATCAAGACTAAAACACATTGACATTTCCCAAAACCTGTTAAACTATCTCCGCCTTGGTGATGCTATTTGGAGGTAACTCATTTACTTGAGTTATTTTTGGCTCAAACTTCTTATATTGTGTTGTTTGTGCACATCAAAAAACAAAAAAATTAAGAAAAGACAAGATTTCCCTTTTCTAAAATAAAAAAATTGGCGCGTCAGCGCCCCCAAATGTACCAAAAATGCATTGAGAGATGGGAAATGACCCAAAAAAAATCTGATCGTAGAATCATGAAATTTGGCGCAGAGGTAGATGGTGACAAGAGAAGTAAGAAATATTATTACGGCAACGCCGTCCGCCCAACCAAATGTCGGCCATATTGCTTCAAAAATGGCTAAACATGACTTCGGAGTTTTTCCAAACGTTGTACTTTTACGAACTCCTCCCAGGGCGTTGGCCCTAAAAAGATGAAATTTGGTGAAAATGCTACTGAGGAGTGGGACATTAAAAGTTATCCAAATTACATTGATACCTGTCACGGTCTCTGTGCGGCGAAGCCGCAAACTGTAGCAAGAATTTCAGAAATCTTCCAAATTTTACATTTCTGCCGTTTGCGCAGATAAAGTCCGAATTGCGTCAAATTAGAATCTGTTGTTAAACTCTTTGCCCTAAACCTACTTGAAGTGAAATAAATTAATTTGGAGCCACAGCGCCCCCTACAGATTTTATATGGAGGTTAAATGTTTAGTTTTGCGAAATTATATGAAATTTGACACACAACTCAATTTTAGCATCCCCATCAAAAAAGTCAATGAGACCCATGTCATAATTGTTATGGCGTTGCGAAACCTTCCATGTTATTCCAATGGGGAAATCGCCAGAACATGTTTACACTTTAGACTTTCACAAACTCCTCTTAGGGCGTCAGCCCTATTAACCTGAAATTTGGTGAGACTCATTTTCAGGGGTGGACCATCAAAAGTTATCCACATTTTTATTCAAAGAGTCACGGTGTCTGTGCGGCAAAGCCGCACATTTTGCCAAGAATTCAAAATAAAATAGCTTTTTGATGGTAAAACAAAGGGGAGAAGATGTGACAGCGTCACAGATTCAGCAGTAGGCGTAATAAAAGGACAATTGGGGCGCGTTAGCGCCCCCTCCTCTTGCGGCGTGGCGGCGGCGTAGCGAGGGCCGATCATTGCCGCTTGTGGCTATATTTATTATTATTATTATGTTTATTATTATTATTATTATTACGCTTATTATTATTATTATACCCACCTCAAAGTCCACTACTCACCATGGAGATAATATTGCTTTTGCCTGGAATATTCCTCAGTATGGCATTATATGTACGACTTTGTCTTCAAGTTACAGGCCGGGTCTGTGGAGCAGTGACCCTGCTCACAGTAAGAATGTATGTTGTAGAACATCTCCATCTCCATGGAGAAAAGAGCTAGAAAAGTTACACATTGCCCTTTTGAGTCGAGGCACTATACAGGTTTTGAAAGATTGTACTCACGGATTTGTAAATATTTCATTGAAAAGCTGACTTCGATAACTCCGGTTGTGACGTGTGTTTGTTCCGGTTGTGACGTGTGTTTGTTCCGGTTGTGACGCGTGTTTGTTCTGGTTGTGAAGTGTGTTTGTTCCGGTCGCGACATGTGTTTGTTTCGTGTGTTTGTTCCGGTTGTGACGTGTGTTTGTTCCGGTTGTGACGCGTGTTTGTTCCGGTTGTGAAGTGTGTTTGTTCCGGTCGCGACATGTGTTTGTTTCGTGTGTTTGTTCCGGTTGTGACGTGTGTTTGTTCTGTGTGTTTGTTCCGGTTGTGACGTGTTTGTTCCGGTCGCGACACGTGTTTGTTCCAGTTGTGACGTGTGTTTGTTCCGTGTGTTTGTTCTGTGTGTTTGTTCCGGTCGTGATGTGCGGTTGTTCCGTGTGTTCGTTCCGATTTTGACGTGTGTTTGTTCCGGTTGTGACGTGTGTTTGTTCCGGTCGTGATGTGCGTTTGTTCCATGTGTTTGTTCCGGTCGTGATGTGCGTTTGTTCCATGTGTTTGTTCCGGTTGTGACGCGTGTTTGTTCCGGTTGTGACGTGTTTGTTCCGTGTGTTTGTTCCGATTGTGACGTGTATTTGTTCCGGTCGTGATGTGCGTTTGTTCCGTGTTTGTTTCGGTTGTGACGCGTTTGTTCTGGTTGTGACGTGCGTTTGTTACATGTGGTTGTTCCGGTTGTGACGTGCGTTTGTTCCGGTTGTGACGTGCGTTTGTCGCGGTTGTGACGTGCGTTTGTTACATGTGGTTGTTCCGGTTGTGACGTGCGTTTGTTCCGGTTGTGACGGGTGTTTGTTCCGGTTGTGACGTGCGTTTGTCGCGGTTGTGACGTGCGTTTGTTACATGTGGTTGTTCCGGTTGTGACGTGCGTTTGTCGCGGTTGTGACGTGCGTTTGTTACATGTGGTTGTTCCGGTTGTGACGTGTTTGTTCCGTGTGTTTGTTCCGATTGTGACGTGTATTTGTTCCGGTCGTGATGTGCGTTTGTTCCGTGTTTGTTTCGGTTGTGACGCGTTTGTTCTGGTTGTGACGTGCGTTTGTTACATGTGGTTGTTCCGGTTGTGACGTGCGTTTGTTCCGGTTGTGACGTGCGTTTGTCGCGGTTGTGACGTGCGTTTGTTACATGTGGTTGTTCCGGTTGTGACGTGCGTTTGTTCCGGTTGTGACGGGTGTTTGTTCCGGTTGTGACGTGCGTTTGTCGCGGTTGTGACGTGCGTTTGTTACATGTGGTTGTTCCGGTTGTGACGTGCGTTTGTCGCGGTTGTGACGTGCGTTTGTTACATGTGGTTGTTCCGGTTGTAACATGCGTTTTTTCCGGTTGTGACGGGTGTTTGTTCCGGTTGTGACGTGTGTTTGTCGGCTTCAGGCGGTGCGGGCGGCAGTTCTGTCTCTGACGCCGAGATAAAGTCACTGTCGGAGGCTCTTTTCGCTCTGGACTCGAACAAGGCCTCGGGATCTCAGCTCATCATCGACCCACAAGCCCTGGTCCATGACTCGCAGACCAGCGCGCAGAACGACCTCGCCTCGAAACCGTGAGCAAAACCAACCACGCGCTTTACACGCTATTTACAAGCTATTGTTTTCCCGATAGCTTCAGAAATGTGTGGCTTTTTGTCCATCACAAATTCGTGCTTGTGCTAAAAGGCGAGTTCAGACCAGAGCTGCAACTAGTCGACTTGTAAAGAAATAAAATAATAATGACATTGTAGATAATCCTAATCACTGTCTGGAATATGCAGACTCTAAAACCGAGTCAGAATATGAATATGAAAAGGTTTATTGCCATTGTCAATAAACAAAATTCACAAACATAGGAACTTGTCTTGGTGATTCGGTGCGACATAAAACAATGAACAATAAGACAACATATATAAAATCCAAAAAGCATGCATTAAAGAAAAACAATTTAAATCCACTAAAGGATAAAAGTAAAAATAGGCTTACTATGTACACAAATTTTCAGTTGAATTTACAGTTGTACAGATTTACATTTGTGGTGCAGAAAGTGAACAGTGAGTGAGTGATTGTTAAAGTGACAGTGTTTGAGAAGTGTTCATGAGTCCAAGAAACTGTTCCCGTGGCAGGAGGTTCTGGTCGGGATGGACCTTAGCCTCCTGCATGAGGGGCATGGCCTCCTGCCTGAGGGGAGTGGCTTATATAGTGTCCAGGGTGAGAATGGTCGACCGTGATCCGACCTGCTCGTCCCAGAGTCCTGGAGATGTACAGGTCCTGCAGAGATGAAAGTCTGCAGCCTTCTGATCACCTTCTCAGCAGAGGGCGCTGTAGTCTGTTTGTCCCTGGCTGTGGCTCCAGCATACCACACGGTGATGGAGGAGGTGATGGAGGAGGTGAGGATGGACTTAATGATGGCCGTGTAGAACTACACCATCATCTGCGCTGGCAGCTTGGCTTTCCTCAGCTGCTGCAGGAAGTACATCCTCTGCTGAGCCTTCTTGATGAGGGAGCTGATGGTGGGCTCACACTTGAGGTCCTGGGTGATGGTGGTGCAGAGAAAGCGATGGGAGTCCACGGTGGTGATGGGGGGGGGTCTGAGATGGTGAGGGGGGGCTTGGGGGCTGTGACTTTTCTGAAGTTCATGATCATCTCCACTGTTTTCTGGACGTTGAACTCCAGGTTGTTACCGCTGCATCAGGACACCAGCCGCTCCACCTCCCTCCTGTAGACAGACTCATCCCCGTACACAGCCCTGTGGAGCTCCTGTGCTGATAGTCCGAGTGTCTGAGACATTCTTCCCCAGCCGCACCTACTGCCTCTGAAAGGAAGTCAGTGCTCCCCCTGCAGGTGGAGTCAGGCACGTTGAGCTGGGAGAGCTTGTCCTGGAGCAGAGCAGGGACGATGGTGTTGAATGCTGAGCTGAAGTCCGCAAACAGGATCCTGGCGTAGGTTCCCGGGGAGTCCAGATGCTGCAGGGTGAAGTGGAGTACCAGGTTGATGGCGACGTCCACAGACGTCGCCATCAACCTGGCGAACTGCAGGGGGTCCAGCAGGGGGTCCAGCAGGGGGTTCAGCAGGGGGTCCATCAGGGGGTCCAGCAGGGGTGTTCCAGCAGGGGGGGGGGTGAAGGACCAGGCGCTCAAATGACCTCATGACTACAAACGTCAGCGCCACAGGTCTGTAGTCATGAAGTCCAGTGATCCGGGGCTTCTTCGGGACAAGGACAATGATGGACGATTGAAGCAGGCTGGGACATGGCATGACTCCAGGGAGGTGTCAAAAATGTCAGTGAAGACAGGGGCCAGTGTCTTAAGGTGGCAGGAGTGGTCCAGCAGAACCCCACAGAGCCCAACACATTACCCACACAGAGCCCAACACACGACCCACAGACCTAAAAAGAACTCCCGTGATACAAATACAAACCATTTGTACCCAGGGAACTGTCCTCTCTGATGTCTCACTACGTTTTCCACCGTCTTCAGCTGATATTTGTGTTCCAATGTTCATCAGGTTAACTTTGTTTTTAGATCAGCTTCTTCTTCTTCTGATTAGGTCATGTTGAATGCCGTATAGTTGTCAGTTTGTTCACCAAGACTGTTCTTCATATTGTGTAGACTTGTCTGGAAATTCTCGTGTTTCGCAATTGGAAGTCGTGATCACAATGGTGACTTTCGATTGAGATTTGCCTTCTAGTTTTATTCCAGTACTTTCTTGGGTGTCTCTAAAAAGACCTTTCTTCTGGATGAAGTTTCTCTGGAAGAAAAGCCATCTCCTGCTCAAAACAAGTTGCAATTTCTTGAAGTACAGCATTTAGATTCCTGATTTTTTCAATTTCATTTTCAGATTCAGAGGAAGGTGAGACTGTGTTTGCACAAAGAGAGTCATTTTTCTCAGTCTGGATTCTCAGCTGATTCTCCAGAGTTGAGATTTGATTTAGAAGTCTGTTTCTTTCCAAGTTCATTTCCGTAATCGCGTCTGCATTATCGCGATTGATCCTCATTTGTGCGGCCAATTTCTCTACCAGTTTTTCAATCGCATCCAGACTTTCCCTTTCAGACTTTGAGAAAGCTGCAATTTCTCTAGCACAAGAGTTATTCTTCTCAGTCTGGATTCTCAGCTGATCCTCCAGAGTTGAGATTTGATTTAGAAGTCTGGTTCTTTCCAAGTTCATTTCCGTAATTGTGTCTGCATTATCACGATTGATCCTTATTTGTGCGGCCAATTTGTCCTCCAGTTTTTCAATCGCATCCAGACTTTCCCTTTCAGACTTTGAGAAAGCTGCAATTTCTCTAGCACAAGAGTCATTCTTCTCAGTCTGGATTCTCAGCTGATCCTCCAGAGTTGAGATTTGTTTTAGAAGTCTGATTCTTTCCAAGTTAATCTCTGTAATCGCGTCTGCATTTTCTTGATTGATCCTTATTTGTGCGGCCAATTTGTCCTCCAGTTTTTCAATCGCATCCAGACTTTCCCTTTCAGACTTTGAGAAAGCTGCAATTTCTCTAGCACAAGAGTCATTCTTCTCAGTCTGGATTCTCAGCTGATCCCCCAGAGTTGAGATTTGATTTAGAAGTCTGGTTCTTTCCAAGTTCATTTCTGTAATTGTGTCTGCATTTTCACGATTGATCCTTATTTGTGTGGCCAATTTGTCCTCCAGTTTTTCAATCGCATCCAGACTTTCCCTTTCAGACTTTGAGAAAGCTGCAATTTCTCTAGCACAAGAGTCATTCTTCTCAGTCTGGATTCTCAGCTGATCCTCCAGAGTTGAGTTTTGTTTTAGAAGTCTGGTTCTTTCCAAGTTAATCTCTGTAATCGCATCTGCATTTTCACGATTGATCCTTATTTGTGCGGCCAATTTGTCCTCCAGTTTTTCAATCGCATCCAGACTTTCCCTTTCAGACTTTGAGAAAGCTGCAATTTCTCTAGCACAAGAGTCATTCTTCTCAGTCTGGATTCTCAGCTGATCCTCCAGAGTTGAGTTTTGTTTTAGAAGTCTGGTTCTTTCCAAGTTAATCTCTGTAATCGCGTCTGCATTTTCACGATTGATCCTTATTTGTGCGGACAATTTGTCCTCCAGTTTTTCAATCGCATCCAGACTTTCCCTTTCAGACTTTGAGAAAGCTGCAATTTCTCTAGCACAAGAGTCATTCTTCTCAGTCTGGATTCTCAGCTGATCCTCCAGAGTTGAGATTTGATTTAGAAGTCTGGTTCTTTCCAAGTTAATCTCTGTAATCGCGTCTGCATTTTCACGATTGATCCTTATTTGTGCGGCCAATTTGTCCTCCAGTTTTTCAATCGCATCCAGACTTTCCCTTTCAGACTTTGAGAAAGCTGCAATTTCTCTAGCACAAGAGTCATTCTTCTCAGTCTGGATTCTCAGCTGATCCTCCAGAGTTGAGTTTTGTTTTAGAAGTCTGGTTCTTTCCAAGTTAATCTCTGTAATCGCATCTGCATTTTCACGATTGATCCTTATTTGTGCGGCCAATTTGTCCTCCAGTTTTTCAATCGCATCCAGACTTTCCCTTTCAGACTTTGAGAAAGCTGCAATTTCTCTAGCACAAGAGTCATTCTTCTCAGTCTGGATTCTCAGCTGATCCTCCAGAGTTGAGATTTGATTTAGAAGTCTGGTTCTTTCCAAGTTAATCTCTGTAATCGCGTCTGCATTTTCACGATTGATCCTTATTTGTGCGGCCAATTTGTCCTCCAGTTTTTCAATCGCATCCAGACTTTCCCTTTCAGACTTTGAGAAAGCTGCAATTTCTCTAGCACAAGAGTCATTCTTCTCAGTCTGGATTCTCAGCTGATCCTCCAGAGTTGAGATTTGATTTAGAAGTCTGGTTCTTTCCAAGTTCATTTCCGTAATTGTGTCTGCATTTTCACGATTGATCCTTATTTGTGCGGCCAATTTGTCCTCCAGTTTTTCAATCGCATCCAGACTTTCACTTTTAGAATTAAAAACCTCTGTTTTCAATCTAACAATCTCTGCATCCACTTCCTCTTTTTGGAGCCTACATTTGCTCTCCTGATCCCGAATGGTGCTCTTCTGCATTTCCAACACTTTGCTCAGAAAACCGATCTCACTTTCAGTGGGCGTTTTGGTCTCGATGAGCTCCTGGTTCGTAGATTTGAGCAGATCTTCCACCAGATTCCTGATGGCCCTTTTGTCCATTTCCAGTTCGGATTTGGTTTCTTGCACTGTTTGTTTCAGAAGACCGACGTAATGTTCAAGCAATGCATTGAACGTATTTAACGTCTCAATTGTCAATTCGAGCTTGGAAATCTTGGCGTCACCTTCTTCTTTTTCGATCTTGTGTTTTTCTTCCAGATCCTGAATGGTTCTCTGGTGCATTTGAGCTTCAGTGACGTTGCATGTTTGGGTTTCTAGAACTTCTTGCTTCAGAAGACCATTTTCATCAACGAGCAAAGTGTTGGTGGGGTTGAGTTCTTTCAAAAGGTCACTTTCCTTATTTTGGATCCTCAGTTCCTCCTCCAGATCCTGAATGGTTTTCTCACACATTTGCAGTTTACTCCTTTCACAGTGTTTGAGTCCACATTCTTCTTTTTGGATCTTGTGTTTTTCTTCCAGTTCCTGAATGGTTATCAGGTGCCTTTGAGCTTCAGTGACATTGCGTGTTTGGGTTTCTAGAACTTCTTTCCTCAGAAGACCATTTTCATTTACGAGCAAAGTGTTGGTGGCATTGAGTTCTTGATTTTTTGCTCTCAAAAGATCACATGCCTCTTTTTGGATCCTCAGTTCCTCCTCCAGATCTTGAATGGTTCTCAGTTGCATTTGAGCTTCAGTAACGTTGCGTGTTTGGGTTTCTAGAACTTCTTGATTCAGAAGACTATTTTCATTTACGAGTAAAGTGTTGGTGGCGTTGAGTTCTTGATTTTTTGCTCTCAAAAGGTCACTTGCCACTTTTTGGGTCCTCAGTTCCTCCTCCATTTCCCGATTGGTCTTCTCACACATTTGCAGTTCACTCCTTTCACAGTGGTTGCGTCTACAGAGCTCCTCTGTGACTTGGAGGTCGTGCACCATCATCCTCAGCTGTGTATTCCATTTCTGAGTTTCACACAAGTCTTTTTCATGCTGAGAACTCTCTGTTTCACCTTGTTCTTTCTGTGTTTTGAAATCGTCACCGAAAGCGAGATTGTCAACTTCACACGGCTGATTCTCAACATCTAAACGTTCACACAAAGCAAATAACTTTGCTTCATAATGTTCGTTCTGGGTTTTTAGATCTTTTACCAAAGTGAGGATGTCAGCTTCATACAGTTTTTTCTGGAAATCTAAACATTCATACAAAGCAAAAGTCTCTGCTTCGTCTCGTTCTCTTTGGGTTTTAAAATCTTCACCCAAAGCGAGAATGTCAGTTTCATACTGCGCTTTCTGGAAATGTAAAAGTTCACACATAGCAGACATCTTTGCTTCACGTTGTTCTTTATGGGGTTTTACATATTCACCCAAAGCGAGAATGTCATCTTCATTCCGCTCTCTCTGGAAATCTAATTCATACAAAGAAAAAACGTCCAGTTCATGTTGTTTTTTCTGGGTTTTTAACACTTCACTCAAAGTGAGAACCTCGGCTTCATACAGCTTTTTCTGGAAATATAAAAGTTCAGCCAAAGCTGATATCTCTGCTTCATATTGTTCTTTCTTGGTTTGTAAATCTTTACTCAAAATGTGAATGGTCTTCTTGGGTTTGTCTCTCAACATTTCAAGGTCCACATGTTCACTCTGGGTCTCCTTGTTTTCTAATAAAGGTTCTCCGTTCTCCACAGGGAGGTGCTGCAGGTCTTTTATCAGCGGCCTTTTGCCCTGCTTAAAATTCTGTAAGACCTTTTCAACATTGGAACGTATTTGGATGAGATTGGGTTCTTCATCACAGGATGAACATTCATAATCATTTTGATCTTCCATTTCAAATGGTGTCGAGACACCGGCTTTTACCTGGTAAAAAGGTGCTGATTTTTGCAATGGATCTTTTTCGAGGAACTGAAAATACTCAAGCTAAAATATGTTGTAACTTTTCTGTGAAGTTGTGTTAAAACTGTCGTCGTCTTTGGTGTTTTATGGCAGTCTGTATCCAAGTGTTACATTACCGCCATACATTACCGGTTGGTATTCTTCGTCTGTAGTACTTTCTCCCCTATGGTGGTCTCAGTTTGTTCTGTCAGTAATGATATCATCATCATCATCATGATGATATCATCGTAATGATGATATCATCATGATGTCATAATGACGTCATTCTTCCCTGGTCACATGACTGTGATGTGACTATGACTTTCTTCTTCTTTGGTGTTTTATGGCGGTCAGTATCCAAGTGTTACATCACCGCCACCAACAACTGTAGTTGTACGTCTTAGACTCCCCCCAGAATAAAGTCTAAGATGTACAACTACAGTTGGTGGCGGTGATGTAACACTCGGATACCAACCGCCATAAAACACCAAAGAAGAGATATTGCAAACTACCTACTATGATATAAATAGTTTTATCTAGGATTTTTACTAAAGTGTGATATTTTGTTGTAAAATGTCATGATAATAATAATATTGAAGACCACTCAAGTCACTGACACAATAACCCAAAAACAGGATTATCCCAGTGAAACTGTTTTTGAAATTTACGTTTTTCCTTCTAGTTTGTTCCGTTACCTGGACGAGAATACGCTCTTCTCCAGACCCACTTACGCCGCCCTGCTGGCCGTCCTAGATAACTACAGGAGGATGACGGGGCAGGCGGAAGGCTTCACCCAGCAGCAGCTGAGCGAGCAGGACCACTTTGTGAGAGAAACTATGTCCAACACTGAAGTGGGCAGAGAGCTCTTCACTTTTCTCTACACTAAAGGTAACTATTATTTTAGTGGTCAACTAGACAAAGAATTATGTTTATTGAACATTGAGACTTTGAAAAAATATTATACACCAACCATATAGAGATTGAATTATTGAATGGTCTTTGTTCTAATGTGTTTTAGTGTCTGTACAATCCGTGAGTAGTTGTTGCTTCTCTATACAAAACTTTACTATCGCCCAAAGGGACATTTTTATACAGTGTTAGACACGTGACACGCATGCAGTACTCACATGCAGTACTCACATGCAGTACTCACATGCAGTACATACATGCAGTACATACATGCAGTACTCTCATGCAGTACTCACATGCAGTACTCACATGCAGTACATACATGCAGCACACACATGCAGTACATACATGCAGTACTCACATGCAGTACTCACATGCAGTACTCACATGCAGTACTCACATGCAGTACATACATGCAGCACACACATGCAGTACATACATGCAGTACTCACATGCAGTACTCACATGCAGTACACACATGCAGTACTTACATGCAGTACATACATGCAGCACACACATGCAGTACATACATGCAGTACTCACATGCAGTACACACATGCAGTACATACATGCAGTACTCACATGCAGTACACACATGCAGTACACACATGCAGTACTCACATGCAGTACTCACATGCAGTACACGCATGCAGTACTCACATGCAGTACACACATGCAGTACACACATGCAGTACTCACATGCAGTACACACATGCAGTACTCACATGCAGTACTCACATGCAGTACACACATGCAGCACTCACATGCAGCACACGCATGCAGTACTCACATGCAGTACTCACATGCAGTACACACATGCAGTACTCACATGCAGTACTCACATGCAGTACTCACATGCAGTACACACATGCAGTACACATAATATGCAGTACTCACATGCAGTACTCACATGCAGTACACACATGCAGCACACACATGCAGCACATACATGCAGCACACACATGCAGTACTCACATGCAGCACACACATGCAGTACTCACATGCAGCACACACATGCAGTACACACATGCAGCACACACATGCAGTACTCACATGCAGTACACACATGCAGTACTCACATGCAGTACACACATGCAGTACTCACATGCAGTACTCACATGCAGTACACACATGCAGTACACATAATATGCAGTACTCACATGCAGTACTCACATGCAGTACACACATGCAGCACACACATGCAGCACACGCATGCAGCACACGCATGCAGTACTCACATGCAGTACTCACATGCAGTACTCACATGCAGTACACACATGCAGTACACACATGCAGTACTCACATGCAGCACACACATGCAGTACTCACATGCAGTACTCACATGCAGCACACGCATGCAGTACTCACATGCAGTACTCACATGCAGTACACACATGCAGTACACACATGCAGTACTCACATGCAGTACTCACATGCAGTACACACATGCAGTACACACATGCAGTACTCACATGCAGTACTCGCATGCAGTACACACATGCAGTACTCACATGTAGTACTGCTCAATAATGCTTAAGTTCATGCCTGAAGATGCAGAAATACACTAGGCAACGTTCATTCATTCATTTTCTACCGCTTGTTCTTGTCATTAGTCGCGGGGGACTGGAGTCTATCCCAGTGACTTTGGGCCTTAGGCGGGGTGCGCCCTGGACAGGGGCTGGCTCGTTGCAGGGCTAACACAGAGACAGAGACACACAGAACATTCACGAACATTCACTTTCATATCAATTCACTAGGGCCAATTTAGAGTTGCCAATTTTGCCTAACACATGCATGTCTGTGGGAGGTGGGAAGCCAGAACCTAGAGAGAACCCACGGTAACACCGGGAGGATGGTTTACAGTTGAAGTTACAGATGTTGTGCAGAAAGTGAACAGTGCAGTGAGTAATTGATTAAATTAGTTACAGTGACAGGTGATCTGACCTGCTCGTCCCAGAGTCCTGGAGACGTACATGTCCTGCAGAGATGGGAGTCTGCAGCTGATCACCTTCTCAGCAGAGGGCGCTGTAGTCTCTGTTTGTCCCTGGCTGTGGCTCCAGCATACCACACGGTGATGGAGGAGGTGATGGAGGAGGTGATGATGGACTCGATGATGGCCGTGTAGAACTGCACCATCATCTCCGCTGGCAGCTTGGCTTTCCTCAGCTGCTGCAGGAAGTACATCCTCTGCTGAGCCTTCTTGATGAGGGAGCTGATGGTGGGCTCACACTTGAAGTCCTGGGTGATGGTGGTGCAGAGAAAGCGATGGGAGTCCACAGTGGTGATGGGGGGTCTGAGATGGTGAGGGGGGGCTTGGGGGCTGTGACTTTCCTGAAGTCCACGATCATCTCCACTGTTTTCTGGGCGTTGAACTTCAGGTTGTTACTGCTGCACCAGGACACCAGCCGCTCCACCTCCCTCCTGTAGACAGACTCATCCCCGTCCGAGATGAGCCCGAGTAGGGTGGTGTCGTCCGTAAACTTTATCATTTTTACACAGTCGTGGCTGGAGGTGCAGCAGTTTGTGTACAGGGAGAAGAGCAGGGGAGAAAGTACACAGCCCTGTGGAGCTCTTGCGCTGATAGTCCGAGTGTCTGAGACATTCTTCCCCAGCCGCACTATTTGCACCAACCTATCATTAAAAAAATCAGACTCCGGATCACACTTGGCTTATCAGTGCTGCAGTTTTGAACATGGTTAGAGGGATAGAGTGATTTATTACGCTTTTTCAGGAGTGTATTCATCGGAGGAGGAGTTCATCCAGGACCTGAAGAAAATGTGGTTTGGACTTTACTCTCGCAGCAACGGACAACTGGACTCTAGCGGCTTCGAGCACATTTTCGCAGGTTTGGACAAAAACACACGATGCATCTATTCTTTGTGTGAGTTATTAACATGATAAGTGTGTTTCCAGGTGAAGTGAAGGGAGGAAAAGTGTCTGGCTTCCACAACTGGATCCAGTTTTATCTCCTGGAGAAAAGAGGAGAACTCAACTACTACAGCCACAGCTTCAACGGGCCTGTATGTGTACTTTATAATAAACTAGAAAAGACACAAAGTAAAGTAAACCCTATTTACAGTTACCATTTTGTAAAAGGGATTTCAATCCAGTCCTTGTTGGTTGTATCCCATTTCCTTGTTATTTTCACGTTGAGCTGAATTGTCATTTTCATGGTCTAAAATACAACAATTACTCAACTTTGTAGATGACAAAAAGTCCAGTGTTGAAAGTTTTTTTTTTAAATTTTCTAATTTTGACTTCATCTGGTGTATTTATACCTGTTGTACATATAAATGATAGTTTTACACCAATCGAGCAGGTATTTGTGGAGAAAGGTTGAAAAATCTGTAGAAAATGACAGGAAGTGACATCACACCACTCATTCCAGTCAAAGTTTATGCAGAATCTACACAAAATAAATAACTTTTTTGACTCTCTAAACATCAAGTCAACAATAAAAAATGTGCTTTCATATATTTTTGTTTGTAATAAAATAAAAATAACATTGTGACATTAGATGAGTTTTGGCCCAGTGTTTGCTGGGTAATTTCCTAGTGGTGATGTCATCAATTACAAACAGGAAGTGAAATTACAAAGCTAAAAAAAAATCCTTTTCCGAGATGAAATTTTTTGCATTTTTGGCACAATTTCAAATATACAACATTTTTGCCTTGTCTTGAATGTTCCACAGTTTGGCATTTCATCTATCTATTTCATCTTCAATTACAGGTGTTTCATTGCTCAAGAATATCTAAAACATGTATGTAATATGCATTCTTACGGCGCAGATCTGACTTATCTCCGTGTGTTTAAAACTGTGAATAGAGTAGAAAAGAATGCATGTGTCTTTAAACGACCCGGATGACCATTATCGCCCGTGTGTCCCTCTTCCCCTCAGTGGAGCTCGTACCCGGACGTGTTGGGGTTGCAGTTCAAGTGGGACGGGTACTTTAAGCAGGTGGGCTCGGCCGTGATCGGCTGCAGTCCCGAGTTCGACTTGGCGCTCTACAGCCTCTGCTACATCACACGGCCCGGCAAACAGTGAGTGCCACGAGCAGCTACGAAACTAACTAAATCACATATATTTTAGTCCTGTTTTAGTCCTGGTTTAGACCTGGTTTAGACCTGGGTTAGTCCTGGTTTAGTCCTGTTTTAGTCCTGTTTTAGTCCTGGTTTAGACCTGCTTTAGACCTGGGTTAGTCCTGGTTTAGTCCTGTTTTAGTCCTGTTTTAGTCCTGGTTTAGACCTGCTTTAGTCCTGGTTTTGTCCTGGTTTTGACCTGCTTTAGTCCTGTTTTAGTCCTGTTTTAGTCCTGGTTTAGTCAAGTTTTAGTCCTGGTTTAGTCAAGTTTTAGTCCTGGTTTAGTCCTGGTTTAGACCTGGGTTAGTCCTGGTTTAGTCCTGTTTTAGTCCTGTTTTAGTCAAGTTTTAGTCCTGGTTTAGTCAAGTTTTAGTCCTGGTTTAGTCAAGTTTTAGTCCTGGTTTAGTCCTGGTTTAGACCTGCTTTAGTCCTGGTTTTGTCCTGGTTTTGACCTGCTTTAGTCCTGTTTTAGTCCTGTTTTAGTCCTGTTTTAGTCAAGTTTTAGTCCTGGTTTAGTTCTGGTTTAGTCCTGGTTTAGTCCTGGTTTAGACCTGGGTTAGTCCTGGTTTAGTCCTGTTTTAGTCCTGTTTTAGTCCTGGTTTAGACCTGCTTTAGTCCTGGTTTTGTCCTGGTTTTGACCTGCTTTAATCCTGTTTTAGTCCTGTTTTAGTCCTAGTTTAGTCAAGTTTTAGTCCTGGTTTAGTTCTGGTTTAGTCCTGGTTTAGTCCTGGTTTAGTCCTGGTTTAGTCCTGTTTTAGTCCTGGTTTAGTCAAGTTTTAGTCTTGGTTTAGTCCTGTTTTAGTCCTGGTTTAGTCCTGTTTTAGTCCTGGTTTAGTCCTGTTTTAGTCCTGTTTTAGTCCTGTTTTAGTCCTCGAGCTGAGAAGTTTGGAGAAGTTTGGACGCGTCCTGTTTTAGTCCTGTTTTAGTCTTGGTTTAGTCTTGGTTTAGTCTTGGTTTAATCTTGGTTTAGTCTTGGTTTAGTCTTGGTTTAGTCCTGGTTTAGTCCTGGTTTAGTCCTGTTTTAGTCCTGTTTTAGTCCTGGTTTAGTCCTGTTTTAGTCCTGTTTTAGTCCTGTTTTAGTCCTCGAGCTGAGAAGTTTGGAGAAGTTTGGACGCGTCCTGTTTTAGTCCTGGTTTAGTCTTGGTTTAGTCTTGGTTTAGTCTTGGTTTAGTCCTGTTTTAGTCCTGTTTTAGTCAAGTTTTAGTCAAGTTTTAGTCAAGTTTTAGTCAAGTTTTAGTCAAGTTTTAGTCAAGTTTTAGTCAAGTTTTAGTCAAGTTTTAGTCCTGGTTTAGTCCTGTTTTAGTCCTGTTTTAGTCAAGTTTTAGTCAAGTTTTAGTCAAGTTTTAGTCAAGTTTTAGTCAAGTTTTAGTCAAGTTTTAGTCTTGTTTTAGTCCTGGTTTAGTCCTGGCACAGTCCTGGTTTAGTTCTGGTTTATTATTGGGCGTGTTTGTCGGATAAATATAATGTAAAAGATATTTTAAAGTATATTCATAATTTAAGAGCTTTGACCATGTCATGAAAACATTATAGTAATAATGGGTTTTCTTGGTCACTTTCTTACTGCGAGTTGTATTTTGAGGGATTCCTGCTTGTTTGAGGAATTGTTCTTAAAATGAGGATTGGAAAATGTCTGTATTCACGTGCCCCTTATCCCCGCTCACTGCTCTGTGCCTCTCTGTCACCCGCCATTTTTCAACAATAACTTAATGAACCTCTTTCTATTAATAGGGCTCTGCAGGTGAACAGGGGGAAATGGAAACTTCTCCTGTCGTTTACCATCTGCTTATATCTTATGAACATTATTTCATTTCCTGTAACAGAGAAAAAAAGAGCGTTGTCTTTCATTTTAGCTCCTGGGTCAGTTCTGTGGCTTTCACATGTGTCCCTCCTCTGCAGGTGTGCTCTGAGTCTGGGAGGAAAAGAGCTCCGGATCCAGACTTACACCTGGGACAAAAGCACCTACGGCGACGGAAAGAAGTACATCGGCTCGGCTTTCCCGGCCTCGCCCTGAACGCACCGCGAAGAATAAAACCTGTACCAACTCAAATCTGATGGGTGCTGTTTTTATTCTGAGACTTTTAAATGGATACGTTTTGTGGTTTTGATCTGGTTTAGTTCTGGTTTAGTGCTGGTTTAGTGCTGGTTTAGTGCTGGTTTAGTTCTTGTTTAGTCCTGGTTTAGTCCTGGTTTAGTCCTGGCACAGTCCTGTTTTAGGGTTTAGACCTATTTTAGACCTGGTTTAGTCCTGTTTTAGTCCTGGTTTAGTCCTGGTTTAGTCCTGATCTAATCCTGGTTTAGTCCTATTTTAGACCTGGTTTAGTCCTGTTTTAGTCCTGGTTTAGTCCTGATCTAATCCTGGTTTAGTCCTGTTTTAGTCCTGTTTTAGTCCTGTTTTAGTCCTGGTTTAGTCCTGTTTTAGTCCTGGTTTAGTCCTGTTTTAGTCCTGGTTTAGTCCTGTTTTAGTCCTGTTTTAGTCCTGTTTTAGTCCTGTTTTAGTCCTGGTTTAGTCCTGTTTTAGTCCTGTTTTAGTCCTGTTTTAGTCCTGTTTTAGTCCTGTTTTAGTCCTGTTTTAGTCCTGGTTTAGTCCTGGTTTAGTCCTGTTTTAGTCCTGTTTTAGTCCTGTTTTAGTCCTGTTTTAGTCATGGTTTAGTCCTGTTTTAGTGCTGGTTTAGTCCTGCTTTTCCCACACTGGTCTTAAAGATGGGAGTCTGGACATTTCCACTTTAAAGTGCTTGAGAATGTGGCTGATCAAATGGAGCCATAAAAACGAGCACATTTATACAAACTTAAGCTCTGGCCGTGCTCAGATGCTGCAGTGGATTTGACACAAGAGTTCATTGTCTCAGAAGTCGACCCCCAAATGCAACAAAAAGTGGAGCGTTTTTTCAGATAAACGATGAAAACAAAAACGACATAAACAAATCTTTTTCTGCTTGACCTGGTCCAAACAGAAGCCACCAGCCAAATCTGGTTTTATCACGGGCATTTAGGCCGGGGCAGCTTGGAGGGGCGTCGGGTGGGGGGGCACGGGGGGTCCGGGGGGTCCGGGGGGGGGCGCTCATCTATCGTGACTAACAGGATAAGCCCTGGTCTGCCGACGGGACAGGCCCGTGTTAAAGAAGCCTGTCACTGATCCCATTGTGAGAGCGGTATTCAAGCAGAGCAGCACGGGAGCGGACAGGAGCGGGCAGGAGCGAGGAGGAGCGGGCAGGAGCGAGGAGGAGCAGGGAGGAGCGGGGAGGAGCGAGGAGGAGCGGGCAGGAGCGAGGAGGAGCAGGGAGGAGCGGGGAGGAGCGAGGAGGAGCGAGGAGGAGCAGGGAGGAGCGAGGAGGAGCGAGGAGGAGCGGGGAGGAGCGAGGAGGAGCGGGCAGGAGCAGACAGGAGCGAGGAGGAGCGGGCAGGAGCGGGCAGGAGCGAGGAGGAGCGAGGAGGGGCGAGGAGGAGCGGGGAGGAGCGGGGAGGAGCTGACAGGAGCGAGGAGGAGCGGGCAGGAGCGAGGAGGAGCGAGGAGGAGCGAGGAGGAGCGAGGAGGGGCGAGGAGGGGCGAGGAGGAGCGGGGAGGAGCGGGGAGGAGCGGGGAGGAGCGAGGAGGAGTGAGGAGGAGCGAGGAGGGGCGAGGAGGAGTGAGGAGGAGCGAGGAGGAGCAGGGAGGAGCGAGGAGGAGCGAGGAGGAGCGGGGAGGAGCGAGGAGGAGCGGGCAGGAGCAGACAGGAGCGAGGAGGAGCGGGCAGGAGCGAGGAGGGGCGAGGAGGAGCGGGGAGGAGCGGGGAGGAGCTGACAGGAGCGAGGAGGAGCGGGCAGGAGCGAGGAGGAGCGAGGAGGAGCGAGGAGGGGCGAGGAGGGGCGAGGAGGGGCGAGGAGGAGCGGGGAGGAGCGGGGAGGAGCGAGGAGGAGTGAGGAGGAGCGAGGAGGGGCGAGGAGGAGTGAGGAGGAGTGAGGAGGGGCGAGGAGGAGTGAGGAGGAGTGAGGAGGAGCGAGGAGGGGCGAGGAGGAGTGAGGAGGAGTGGGGAGGAGCGAGGAGGAGCAGGAGCAGCCTCTGGGATACAAAGTCAGAGTAGATGTTGCGTTTCACTCGCAGGTGGATTTCGATCATGTTTTTTCAGAGTGAAATGAAGTGTAAATATCATAAAAGCTGAGTTTTTTCACAAATGTAATTATAGTTTTGCGAGAGCAGCAAATGCTCTTTTATGACTAAACTAAACATATTTTATCCTTTTCTTTTGCTGTGAAAATGAGAAGAGTAAATCTTCTTTCAACACTGGACCTTTTAAAGCTCAAACTGAATCAAATTAAAGCACAAATAAAAGAAAAAGGATTCAATTGTGTCTTTTGTGGCGCTTCAACTTCATAATGAAATTATAGCTGGCCTTGTGCCCGTGAGCCCGACACACGGCTGTGTGCGCCACCTGACTTTTGTTTTCTAATTATATTAGCCTCTCCCTTTAGCGCGCGCGCTAATGGCAGCGCTGCCCAGCTGCACATGCAGAAACAAAGCTGCTTATGGAGCAGACAATGGGCCCATAAAGAGAGGCCTGAAGGCGGTCAGCGCTCACCGGGGGGCGCAGCACTGGTGAGGGGGGGCGCAGCACTGGTGAGGGGGGGCGCAGCACTGGTGAGGGGGGGGCCGCAGCACTGGTGAGGGGGGGTGCAGTACTGGCTCTGGGGGGGGCGCGGGGGGGGCAACAACACTACACTCCAGACAAAAACACCTGAATGTTCCTCTCGAGCTGAGAAGTTTGGAGAAGTTTGGACGCGCTTCAGAATAATTCTGACTTGTAAATAGTTTCTTGTTCCGAGCATCTGTGCTTCAGAGACCGTTTCACTTATTTTAAGTAAAATTATTTATCCCACTGACTGAGGGGGAGGTCCTGGGTGAGGGAGGAGGAGGAGGAGGAGGGCTTTGGTCCAGACCAGAGGTCTCAGCCCCGGTCTGTGGGGCCCAAACCTGGACCCTAAGGTTCACACTGGCTTTAGTTTGGAGCTTCTAAAGCTGATGTGAGAGCATGAAACTCAGAGGAACAGTCATTCTGAGCTCAGACCAGATGTGACTCGGCTTGTTTCTGACAAGTATCACTATGACAACAGGACACTTAAACAGGAGGCCTCAGGATCAAGGCTTTATTCCCTTCTATTATGGAGCTGACATATTGGACTCACACGGGGCCGATATCTAAAGCAGCGACGCTGTGAGCACAAGCACAGGCAGAACAACCATCTCAGAGCATTAGGTCTGTGACCAGAGTCGCCCGGCAACAAGAAAGTCCTCTTATTGAGTGTCTGCGTCATAAAGCACTATATGTTCTTGTATTCACATTTATTTTTCCATCAGGATTTTTGACGTGTTTCAACCTCTTTACACTTTCACCCATTTCAACAAGTTACACCTCTTTACGATCGCTTTCACCGTCTTAGGGGGATGTTGCTTTTGACATTTGTACAACTTGTACTTTTTGCAGTATTTACAAAAGTATCAGTATATTTCCCCATCGAAAAAATATTTTTTGTTGGATTTTTATTAATTTTCAGTGTCTCTAGATGCAAAAAGTGTTGTTTTGAGCTCGATCGGACGAAAAACGTACAATTTTGAAAAAAAAAAGTCAAACATGGCGGTACCACTTTGATTCAACATGGCTGACTTCCTGTTTATCATAGAGCGATGCTGCCAGGTGTGTTTTACTCATCAAAGGTCAGAGGTCAAAGGTAGCTCTATCACTGTCCCAAGTCTCATGTGCCTAGGCCAAAAATTAAGCGTTTCATGTTTTTTCTTTTTTGAACTAGTCTCCACTGTTGCGACGGGCGTTCTCACAACCTCCATTTTATTGGAGTTGGGGCCGAGCCGATCGCGTCTATGTCCCCATGTGGGATATTCATCAATGTTCAGGGGGTCAAAAAGGCCAGAGTATGAACATAGCATTAGGAATGTATTGTACCTTTTATTCGCAAAATATTGTTAAAAATAACATTTTGTATTTTGACTCAATCAATTGGCTTGAATCCAACTACAATACAATAGCTATTGTAGGAAACCTTAATGACGACATCTTGAAAACATCATGTTTTTGGAAAATTAACTAGATAATGTGCAATGGCTGAAGCCATTGCGAGTGTCTGCATTCTTGCGCAAAAGTACTACATGTGTGTAGTAAAGGCTTTGTTCTCGTTAGGCTCGAGCCATGGAACGGAGTGTTCATTCCATGGAATGCTTGAGTCTATTGTTCTTCCCCTGGTTTCTTATTCCTATTATTCCTATTCTTCATGTTCAGACTCATTTTTGACCCTGAACATGGATGAAAGTCACACATGGGACAAAGACGCAATCGGCTCGGCCCCAACTCCAATAAATGGAGCCGCGTGGATCCACACGGCGCCGCGCCCCCAGGGGAAGAACAATAGACTCAAACGTTCCATGGAATGAAATTCCATTCCATGGCTCGAGCCTAACAAGAATAAAGTCTTTACTACACACATGTAGTACTTTTACGCAAGAATGCAGACACTCGCAATGGCTTCAGCTGAATATTCTTTAGACTTTAATCTTTAAAGTCTCTTTAGCTCCAGTACTAGTTTGTTTAAGCTGAAGTTGTGTAATGTAGTGTAGTTAGTTATAGAGTTGGGGTGTGTTGAAGAATGTGCCGAGGATGAGGAGGAAGAGGATGTTCTAACGTGCTTTGAACTCATGGGCTTTGAAACACCAAAATAATGGAAGAAGAACTTCTAAAGAATACAACAGGGCACGGCGAACTACGACAAAGTCTGAGGAACACTGGACTAAAACTGTGAGGAGACCTTGCTCAACACCCGGTCTGGAGAGACGGGAGATGGCGGAGGAGAGTGGATCGGGGATGGAAGACGTTCTGGACGGCGTGGAGGAGCAGCCTTTTCTGCCTGCACGTGCCCGGAAACGTAAAAAGTCCCTTAGCTCGTCCGAGGGTTCTGGGAATGAGCAGCAGGATGAGGCTGAAGCTATTGATATCCGGGGTGAGAGCAGAGACTGTAAGGTGATCATAAAGCTTGCACAGGATAGTGCATCCTTTAAGGAGTGGAATTCAGTGGCATTGTCAAAGAGCCTAACTGTAGCTGTGGGAGTGATCAAGAGTGCGAGTGTCCTTAGAGATGGCTCGCTGCTGGTCGTGTGCAAGGACGCGGCTCAGCAACGGAAGGCGATTGGAACTAAACGTCTGGGTGGAAAGGACATTCTTGTGTCTGATGCTGAAAGAAACACGGTCAGAGGAGTTATCGTAGGTGTCCCTACGGCGACGTCTGTGGATGAAGTTAAGGAGAATTTGACTGGAGCTACGGTGGTGGACGCTAGGCGGTTGAAGGTGACCCGGTCTGGGGTAAGATGTGACAGCTTGTCGGTAATGGTAACACTTGAAGGGAGGTGCCTGCCTAGTAAGGTGTTCATTGGGTACATGTGCTATAGCGTCAGGCCATATGTTCCGCCGCCCCTGCGTTGCTTTAAGTGCCAGCGCTTTGGGCATATTGCAGCGGTCTGTAGAGGGAAGCAAAGATGTGGTAAATGTGCAGGAGACCATGAGTATGGGAAGTGTGACGTGGGTGCAAAACTGAAGTGCTGTAACTGTGGGGAAGAACATAGCTCTGCCTACGGGGGATGCAGGTTTAGCAAAAGAGCTGCTGAGGTGCAGAAAATAAAGGTCTCTCAAGGTATATCCTATGCAGATGCAGTCAAGAAAGTTTCAAGTAACGAGTTTAGAGTAAATACAGAGAGAGGAGCCAGCGCTGCTCCCAGCCAGGGCGAAATGAGAAAGGCCAGCGTGGCTCCCAAGAAGTGTGAAGGTTTCAAGAGTGGAGGTCCCAAGTGTGCAGGTTCCAGACTTAATGAGAATACCCTGATTGTGGATAGAGAGGATTTTGTACTCTTTATGGTGGATGTTGTAAACTGTGCTGCTCAGACTCAAAGCAGAACTGAAAGGATCAGGATCATTGCTAAAGCTGCAGGGAGATTCCTTGGAACAAAGGAGCTTGATTGAGCAGATATAGAAAACAGGCTAAAGGCGCTAAATGGGAGTCGGAGTGATGGGGGTCTGCTTGTGGGGAGTCAGAGTGGTCAGAGTGACGAGATGGGGGTGGTCTCCTGTCCTCGCCCAGTCTCGTAGACGCACGGCTACCAAGCAGCGACATCAGTGGACATATTAAAGCCTATAGAATGAAGCCTAAAGAATAAAGCTGTACGGTGGAAGCACCGAACGTCAAAGAAGGAGAGGAAGATGAAGAAGAGTCTCCCTGGAATAAAGCCGGTTGTTGTTGTTGTTGTTGTTGTTGTTGTTTTATGGCGGTTGGCATCCAAGTGTTGCATTACCGCCAGACTTTATTCCTCAGACTTTGTCGTAGTCCTCAGACTCTGTCGTAGTCCGTAAAAGTACTCCTTCCATTGCTTTGGTGTTACAAAGCCCATGAGGTCATGATATGTCTTTGTGACCGGCTTTATTCCAGGGAGACTCTTCTTCATCTTCCTCTCCTTCTTTGACGTTCGGTGCTTCCACCGTACAGCTTTATTCTTCAGGCTTCATTCTATAGGCTTTAATATGTCCACTGATGTCGCCGCTTGGTAGCCGTGCATCTACGAGACTGGGCGAGGACAGGAGACCACCCCCATCTCGTCACTCTGATCACTCTGACTCCCCACAAGCAGACCCCCATCACTCCGACTCCCATTTAGCGCCTTTAGCCTGTTTTCTATATCTGCCCAATCAAGCTCCTTTGTTCCAAGGAATCTCCCTGCAGCTTTAGCAATGATCCTGATCCTTTCAGTTCTGCTTTGAGTCTGAGCAGCACAGTTTACAACATCCACCATAAAGAGTACAAAATCCTCTCTATCCACAACCAGGGTATTCTCATTAATTCTGGAACCTGCACACTTGGGACCTCCACTCTTGAAACCTTCACACTTCTTGGGAGCCACGCTGGCCTCTCTCATTTCGCCCTGGCTGGGAGCAGCGCTGGCTCCTCTCTCTGTATTTACTCTAAACTCGTTACTTGAAACTTTCTTGACTGCATCTGCATAGGATATACCTTGAGAGACCTTTATTTTCTGCACCTCAGCAGCTCTTTTGCTAAACCTGCATCCCCCGTAGGCAGAGCTATGTTCTTCCCCACAGTTACAGCACTTCAGTTTTGCACCCACGTCACACTTCCCATACTCATGATCTCCTGCACATTTACCACACCTTTGCCTCCCTCTACAGACCGCTGCAATATGCCCAAAGCGCTGGCACTTAAAGCAACGCAGGGGCGGCGGAACATATGGCCTGACGCTATAGCACATGTACCCAATGAACACCTTACTAGGCAGGCACCTCCCTTCAAGTGTTACCATTACCGACAAGCTGTCACATCTTACCCCAAACCGGGTCACCTTCAAACGCCTAGCGTCCACCACCGTAACTCCCGTCAAATTCTCCTTAACTTCATCCACAGACGTCGCCGTAGGGACACCTACGATAACTCCTCTGACCGTGTTTCTTTCAGCATTAGACACAAGAATGTCCTTTCCACCCAGACGTTTAGTTCCAATCGCCTTCCGTTGCTGAGCCGCGTCCTTGCACACGACCAGCAGCGAGCCATCTCTAAGGACACTCGCACTCTTGATCACTCCCACAGCTACAGTTAGGCTCTTTGACAATGCCACTGAATTCCACTCCTTAAAGGATGCACTATCCTGTGCAAGCTTTATGATCACCTTACAGTCTCTGCTCTCACCCCGGACATCAATAGCTTCAGCCTCATCCTGCTGCTCATTCCCAGAACCCTCGGACGAGCTAAGGGACTTTTTACGTTTTCGGGCATGTGCAGGCAGAAAAGGCTGCTCCTCCACGCCGTCCAGAACGTTGTCTGAAACAACAACAACTATTCTAGTCACAAAGACATATCATGACCTCATGGGCTTTGTAACACCAAAGCAATGGAAGGAGTACTTTTACGGACTACGACAGAGTCTGAGGACTACGACAAAGTCTGAGGAATAAAGTCTGGCGGTAATGCAACACTTGGATGCCAACCGCCATAAAACAACAACAACAACAACAACAACAACAACAACAACATCAGTAATGCAACACTCGGATGCCAACCGCCATAAAACAACAACAAGAACAACAACAACATCTCAAGAATAAAGTCTGAAGAATAAAGTCTTGCGGCAATGTAACACTTGGATACCAGCCTCCACAGAACAATAACAACAACAACAACAACAACAACAACAACAACAACATGTAGTTTAGTTGTGTAAAGAAGTGTAATGTGCAGAATTTGTGGAAAAGGTACTGCATGTGTGTGAAAGTACTGCATGTGTGTAACACATGTGTGTCAGAGTACTACATCAGCCTTCCCGCACGGCCATGTTTTCTGCTGCGTTTTGCGGCACCAACGACGCTCAGTAATTCACAGTTGATGAAATGAAAACCAAATAGTTGTTTGTCCTGACAAATAGCAAGATCGTGCTGAACGCAGACCTGAGCAGCATTTTGTCAATTTGTCAGGACAAACAACTATTTGAGTATATAAAGTAAATAAAGTCGCTCTCATATTATGAGAGCGACTTTATTTTAAAAAATACAAATATAAGAGAGCGACTTTATTTTGAAAAATACAAATATATGAGAGTGACTTTATTTTGAAAAATACAAATATTTTGTTGAATGTATGTTTAGAGAGTCAAAAAAGTTGTGTAAATATTGCATAATCTTTGACTGGAATGAGTGTCCTTGGTGTGATGTCACTTCCTGTCATTTTCCACAGATTTTTCAAAGTTTTCTCCACAAATACCTGCTCGATTGGTGTAAAACTACAATTTATATGTACAACAGGTACAAGGTGTAGTTGGAGATGTTAATCGCTAACTTGGGTTCGGGAGCAGGACCACGCCTCAACCTCTTACTTCCCCAGCAACCACACCTCCACTCTTTAACCACGCCTCTTATTACCCAGAAGGCCTATATATGCACAGGCCAGTCCCAGCATCTCTTGTTGTCTCTGCTCTCTCGACCCCACTCTCCCGCCCCATGTCTCTATCATCTTCACCTTAACACATAACATCATGGAGGGGGCGTTCTGAATCGGCTGGGCTGAGTCCCCATCCTGAGTCTCTACTCAGCCATCTCTCATCGATCTCTCATCGATCTCTCATCGATCGCTCTCATCGATCTCTCTCATCGATATCTCTCATCGATATCTCTCATCGAGATCTCTCATCGAGATCTCTCATCGACCCATCATCGACCCATCATCGACCCATCATCACTATTATCAATAAACATTCTTTCATATTTCATTGTTGTGGCGTGGTTCTTGCTAGTGAATACACCAAATAAAGTCAAAATTAGAACATGGTAGAAACCTGACATAGGCACTTTGAGTCTTTAAGTCTTTGTTCTTGCTTTATTCACTTTTTATAGCACTTTTCTTATTGAGTATCCTTGTTGTCACGTTACACACACCAGCGTAAGGATAAACGAGGTCGTATTTGGAGTTGCGTTGCGAGTTCCTGCGTGCTCTTTTCGCTGACACACTTTTCAGTTTTGTCTCCGAGGACAGAACGAGGCAGATGGAGAACGTTCTTTCGCCCGGCGCCGCTTTCCCGTGCGATTCAGGGGAGAATACGGTAAAAGTGCAGCATCTGAGCCGGACCAGAGCGGGAAAGGCCATCTGTCCACGTGAAACCCAAACACAGACCCCGTTTGAATCAGCACCTCACGTTTCCCCGCGTGAATAGTTTGCGTTGAATGACTTAAAACGATCAGCTTGACTTCGGACATGACATGATTAAAAACGAGAAAATCTGAGCACTTTTAAAAGGGTTTAAGGCGCCCCCTACAGGTCGGATGACTCATTGAACTAAAATACAGTTAAAATAAATATGTTTTGAATTTGAAAAAAATAAATTAAAAAAAATCACAGAATAATTTTTAGGTTTATAATTTCACTTCCTGTTTGTAATTGATGACATCACACTTGAAAATTACCCAGCAAACACTGGGCCAAAACTCATCTGATGTCACAATTTTTTTCATTTGACAAAAATAAATGAGAGCGACTTTATTTTATTGAATCAATGTTTAGAGGGTAAAAAAAGTAGTTTATTTTGTCTAATTTATGCAAAAACTTTGACTGGAAGGAGTGTCCCTGGTGTGATGTCACTTCCTGTCATTTTCTATAGATTTTTTTAACGTTTTCTCCACAAATACCTGCTCGATTGGTGTAAAACTATGATATATATGTACAGCAGGTATACACCAAATAAAGTTAAAATTAGACAATCGTAAAAACCTGTCATATGTCACTTTAACCATGATCTAGTTGTTTTCTGTTGCATTTAGCGCGATTCATGTAAGTTTGAGTATAATATTCTCTCTCCAACATTTATGAATCCAGAGTTTGCGCTCACTATATCGCAACGTTTGATAACGCGTCGTAAAACGTTGATATTGATGAGGTAATATTGGCCATAACTCTCTGATGGGCTGATGTTTTGGCCGCGTTTGTGGTTAAAATCTCCATAATTACCGAGCGGGAGCTTCAAAGTCGTCTCCGTCAGTACGAAACAAACAAAAGTGGCACATTTTTCACAACAGCCTCAGGAAGCGGCGCCGTTATTCAGCTCCAAAGGCTGTGACTGTCGTGAGATTAATGTGACGAGTTTGTGGAGCCAAAACCGAACACAAAAAACCATCATGAGTTTGGATGATTCTTTCAAAGTCGGTAAAATCTGGCACACAGTCACACAGGCCCCTCCCCTTCGTCTGAAGTCATGACATCATCAAATTATGGAACGTTTGCAGCACTACATGACTTTCTGGAAGTGGAACGTCACCTGCATCATCCGAAAGTGAAACATGTGAACGTTCTCTATGGAGATGGACAGGTTTTATGTTATTTTGGAATATTAGAGCCAAAGGAACATCAATTCCATGGAGACAAGCAAATGAAGCCCCTCCTCCTTTTATTAAGCCGTTTAAGACTATTATATCGATCAAAAAGGTCTAAACTATGAGATCCACGCGTGTCATAGATGATATATATAACAGACTTGCTTGAATAGGATCAAATTAACGCCTTCTTTGCGGGTGGAAGAAAAGGTCAGTCATGAGTCCTGTCCACGGGTTTCACTCTTATTTGTCGTCACTCACATTCTGTTGCCCTGGAAACGAAAAGGGTCGATACTTGAAGAAGACAGAAGTTCGTGGCTTTGATCCTTATCAACAGAGACGTAAAAAAGCAGAGACAAACTTCGGTGGAGCCCTCTGCACCGGACACGCCCTCCGCACGGACACGCCCTCTGCACCGGATCCGCCCTCTGCACCGGACCCGCCCTCCACACCGGACACGCCCTCCGCACGGACACGCCCTCTGCACCGGACCCGCCCTCTGCACCGGACCCGCCCTCCACACCGGACACGCCCTCCGCACGGACACGCCCTCTGCACCGGACCCGTCCTCTGCACCGGACCCGCCCTCCACACCGGACACGCCCTCCGCACGGACACGCCCTCTGCACCGGACCTGCCCTCCGCACCGGACACGCCCTCCGCACCGGACACGCCCTCAAAGCTTTCAAGAACACTTTGTGTTTTGTCCTAAAATATAACATAACAAATATAACTGTTGGAAATGAAGCTCCTTAAAACTGTCTGCGAGTAGGCTAACATTTATTAGCATTGCCACGAACATTAGCATTAGCGGCTAACGACCTGAAACAAACAGCTCCGCCTCAGTCCACTGGTCCATCCTGACCACAGCCACACATTTCGGGACAAACGGGGTCTTTGGAAACTAGACAGAAGAGAAAGAATCCTTTGTTTGAGCACACAGTGAGCGTGCGGCTTTCGTCCTCTAGATGGCAGTAGCAACAAGAGTGTCTCGTCACTTCAGACCCATGAATACGAAAAACACGGTACAACAAAACAAACAAACAAACAAACAAAAGCGATATATACTGATGATTCAGTTAGTATCGAGATCAGGGTCGAACGCTGAGCGAGCGTCAATGTCCGTGTGTGCCGTCTTTGTCGTGAGCGGTGCAAAAAACGTCCGGACAGAAACACGAGCGGAAACATAATGTGGAACGCAAACAATCGAATGGCCAAACGACCCGCTGAGAACGCCGGGTCACTAACGCGGTTACCATGCCGACTACAGGCGGATTGTTGATTTGATTTGTGGCGGCTCAGATCACATGTTACGTCTGCACAGTTACTCAGTTACTCTCTTACGTGTTCTCTTACATCTACCACTATTTCACACTAGAGCAGTACTTTATTACTTCTGTATCAATGCAAAGTTTGTTCAAAGTTGGACATCTAGTTTATTCAAAACTTATTAGATTTTTGTTCTATACCTGCAGATCATTTTTTACTTATTTTCACCAAATCAGAAAAGAATATGTTGAAAGTAGTCCCAAATACACTAAAATAAGTACTTTAATACTCGTATCAGAAGTAGTAAAACTAAGTTAAACTCACTTTGTATTTGTATGACATAAATTAAGTTATGTTTATTTGGTTTTATTCAGTAAATTATCTTAACATATTGAAGTTCATGTAAATGTGTCACTAGATCCATTTATTTGGTTTAAGTCCTGTTGAAGTGCATTTTGTTTGTCATTTTTTACTTGAAAGCAGAAAATAAAGTTCAAACCAGTCATCAAAACGACTCAAACCGAGTCTATGTCAGTTTTTCAGTGCAGACTTACCCTTTTTTACAGTTGGTTGGCACCCGAGGGAGACGGGGTGAAGGGTGCAGGTGTGTGGGCAGCAGTGGGTCAGATGCACCGGGACGAGCGAGGGACACAGGGACAAACCCGTTCAGCACACGGACAGTTCTTTGGGGATTGTGCGACATTTTAGGATTTTAGGTCGAGTAAGTCTCACGTTTCTCTGCGTTATTAACACGTTGTGGGATACGTTTGGACCAAAAAACATCAAATTAAATATTCAATCCAAACTGCTGAAGGTTTTAGGGAAAGTGTAACTCGAACTTGAATTCAAGATTGTGAAATACTTTTACTCTGTCACTTTGAGTCCCACTGATGGTGTTTGACTTGTTATTTTTGTTGCCTGATGTTTATTATTATTATTATCATTATTTATATTATATGTATTCATTTAATATAATTATGATATGTGTTTATTTATTTATTTATTATAATTATTTTATGTATGTATTTATTATTATTATGTTGTTGTTTATTTATAATTATGTATGTATGTCTTTATATTTTATTTATTTATTGTTGTGTACACAGTGTTGCAGTTACAGTTAATGCTCCGCAGTAGAGCTTTAAAGGCTGCTCCACGGAGCTGACCTGTAATTTAAAGCTATTCTGGACAAAGCTATTAAATCTTTACGTTAACGTCACACCAGAAAATAAAAGTTACATAGTGCAGCTTTACATTATTATTATTATTATCATCATCATCATCATCATCATCATCATCATCATCATCATCATCATCATCATCATCATCATCATCATCATCATCATTATCATCATTATTATTATTATTATTTATTTATCTTTATTTTTACTATTTATTGAGCAGTGTAAACCATCACACAACCACATGATATTGAAGACATTATATTATAACAGAAGCAGAAGTGGTCAGTCACTAATTAAATATATTTTATTTTTTATTTACTTGAATCATATTTGAGTTGCGTTTTATCACTTTGACACCACTTCATTTGAAACATAAATAATTCAAAATAGTCGTTGTGGAGCAGATTTACGACGCTTGTGTCCTCTCCTGATGCTCACACTTTTAGAGGTCAGTAAAAAGTCTGCAGTTTGATCCTTGTTCTTACTTTTGAGGGACTTTAACTATACCAAGCCTAGAAGCTAATTAAATTCGTTCTCTTTTTTTGTTTGATTGGGCTGCACAGGATAAGAACAAAATACTAAGTTGAACCCTGTAATTTATTGATTTATTAGAATTTGACTGATTTTACTTTATCCTTTTTGTTTGAAAGCATTTTTCCACTTTTGGATAGTAAGTAAGTAAGTAAGTAAGTAAGTAAGTAAGTACATTCTATTTGTATAGCACCTTTCACAGACAGAAGTCACAAAGTGCTTCACAAAACACAGAATAAAACAATAAAAAAACACAAAAAACTTACAGTGAGCAATACACATACAACAATATACAGTCAAATCAGTCCGTGAAACAAAAGTAATTGAAAAGGCTTGACTAAATAAAAAGGTTTTAAGCTGACCCTTAAAAGCAATAACTGAGTCCAGTTACTTTTACTTCTTGTATTGGAGTGACATTTGCCCAGAAAACGCAGCACTTTGACCATCTCTGGTTAGAAAAGTAAAAAACAAAACAAAGTAAGACAAAAAACAAACAAACAATATGTGGTCAAACGTGTCATAGTCACTCTTATTGATTCAGATGACACATAAAAAGCTGACAGAAGGAGACTGTCCAAACCCCCCAACACAAAAATGTAAATAAACTCATCGGCGCGCGCGCGGGCGGGTGTCTGCGGGGCGCAAACACCTGCTCGTGCCCAGCTCCGGCCTGTCACTGCGGGTTAGACTCAGAGCGCGTCTCCGCTGATCCGCCCGCGCGCAACAAAGACCCCCGTGACCCACCGCCCAACCCCGCCCTCCCCTCCCCGCACACACGCGCACCACGAGCCACGGGCCGGCCACGCGCGAGAGCCCCACCGCCGTCCGTGTCCCACCCGCGGGCGCAGTGGGGGAGGAGCTTTGGCGCAGGGGGTGGGTTAAAAGCCCTTAAGCTCCGCCGGGACAAACGCATTTGACGCACTGACGCATCTCCGACTGCGACATCCCGGACCCCGGACGCGCCGCGCGGTTCATGGACGTGAGAGAGTCCCGTTGAACTTTGAAGACCTCAACCGGACCGACGTGGCCTGTTCAGAGAAGGTACGCGGCGTCATCACGCAGATCTGAACAATTACTTCACATTCTCAGAAGACAGTTATAGGAGACAACTGCGTAAAAAAAAGTAGTGCCAGTGACCCACTTTTGCAATGGACTTTGTTATGATGGTTTAGCTTCATTCAAAATATAAAAGGGTTTTTTGGATTTGTAGAGGAACAACAAGGTTTGTTACTAATTGTAACTATTTGTAACTAATTCAACTTTTCTCACCGTCTTATTCGGGCCCAGTTTGAGCTCTAATGTTTGGTTTGGTCCCGTGTCCTGGTATAAGTTGCATCACTCTTGCAAAGACAACAGGTTAAACTTTGAAACTAAACCTGGACTAAACCTAGAACTAAACCTGGACTACACCTAAAACTAAACCAGGAGAACAGGACCGAACCAACTGTAGCTACATCAGAATTAAAATGTGGCTCAAACAGTAAGACGGAAGTGAAACTCGGTCTGGTTCAGGTTGTTTAGCGCCAGGTCTAGTCCAAATTTGTCCCCTAATGTGGTCTTGGCTCCGTTTAAGTCTTCTAGTCTTTGTTTAGTTCGGGGTTAGTCCCAGTTTAGTCCCGGTTTTCAGTTTGTGGAGATTGTGGCCACGAAATCTGATACTGAACTCTTCTTGTGCGTAAAGGCGCCTGTACGTTTTTGTGTGTCTTTCTTTCTTCCTTTCTTTCCTTTTTTTTGTTTTTTGTTTGTTTCTATTTATTTATTTAATCCAAGTAGCCGACCACTGCGTGCTGATCTGGGGAGTCGATCTTTGGTTTTAATCCACAAATCCCGCGGTGGCCCAGATTGAGAGGAGGCCAGCGCTTTATCTCGCTGCCGCGCGGGGGCTTTACTGATTCAGCAACGCACCAAGGATTAGCGTAAAGGCGCAATTCTGACAGCTATAGGCTTACATCACAGGTTAGTCTCAGTTTAGGGTGGAGATGTGTTGTCTTTCACTTTGAGAGAGTGATAGAGAGAGTAAGACAAGCCGTTCATGGCGCACCTGGCGCTGTCCAGTGCTGAAAAGGTGACCGCTACTTAGGAAAACGGATTAGGTTCAGTCATGACCTACTGAACTGAATGAGTTTTGGCTCTGTTCCAATGCAGCGAGTCATCAGTCACTGCCAAGCTACTCCAAACACATTCTTATTCTTAAAATGTAAAAAAAAGACATGTCGATCCGTGTAAAAAGCAGCTAAAGACAGGTTTTTGGTCGACTGGGGTTTTATCTCTATTCTTTATGGTAATTATCCTTTTTTATTACACTCTGAAAAGCAGTGAAAGTTGCTCTGGAAATAAAGTCTTACCAAACCAGGTTATAAACATGAAATGAGGGTTGACCTTTGGGAAACAATATCTTTGCTTGTCAATTTTGTACATTTATCTGTAAAATTAGGGCTAAAACGGCATTACTTTGTATGTTCATATGTCTTTTTAAGGTCATTTATACTTAGATGAGCTGTAGAAAGTTAACTTTGACTCAGTTTGTGTGTTATCCTTCTGCCTAGACAGGTTTCTCCAGGACGCTGTAACTAGGACTCAGAATCTAACTTAGTAAACTTAGTACAAGACTAAACTAGCCCAGGAATAGAACAGAACCAAAACCAAGTCCATATTAAGACTAAAATGAGCTCAATTTTGGACCAAATAACAATGTTCAGTCTGAATAATTATGTGATGTTTGTGAACGCTCTCTTTAGTGGGAATATCCTGGATAAACAAAGGTCAAATAAAGTAGTTTTAAAAGTGTCTAAATGGTGTTAAGTTGATCAAAATTGTAGCGTGAGACTGTTTATGATATTTTATTGGATGAAAACCAAAACATCAGATGTGACGTTCCATTAAGTCCAATTATTTTGTATTATTTAGCTTTGTTCATCATTTTATTTAAGGTTGGATGAGCTCTCCAGTGACGGCCGCTGAGAGACGGGAGTTCTCACCCGTTTTGTGTATTTTGCAGATCATGATGATAAAGCCGTTTGCTCGACCGGGCGCCGAGGAGGACGACGCCACCAGCCCCGGGCAGTGGATAGACAGGGACGACACGAGCTCCACCGAAAACGACCCGACGTCCTCTCAGAACTACACCCCTCCCCTGACGTCCGACCACGCCCTGGACGGCTGCAGCGAGGACGAGGACGAGGGCGACGAGGGCGGCGAGGAGGCCTGCAAACGCCGCGGGCCCAAGAGGAAACGCATGACCAAAGCGAGGCAGGAGCGTTTCAAGGCGCGGCGGGTCAAGGCCAACGCCCGGGAGCGGTCGCGCATGCACGGCCTGAACGACGCGCTGGAGAACCTGCGCACCATCATGCCGTGCCACTCCAAGACGCAGAAGCTCTCCAAGATCGAGACGCTGCGGCTGGCGCGCAACTACATCTGCGCACTGTCGGAGGCGCTGGAGGGAGGCGTGTCCATGCAGAGCCGAGCGTTCATGGACACTCTGTGCAAAGGGCTCTCGCAACCCACGTCCAACTTGGTGTCGGGTTGTCTCCAGCTCAGCCCCAAACCGGAAGCAAGACCCATCTCGGCGGTGGGCTACGCCTCGTCCGGTTTACCCAGCCCGCCGTACGGGACATTCGACTCCGCCCACCTGCTTCACCTGAGATCCATCAAGGCCAACCTGTACGACGGCCACTCGACGGGTGTGGGCACGCCCCCTTACGAAGCCCCGCCCACCCCGCCTCTCAGCATCAGCAGTAACATGGTCGCCAAGCACGACACTTCCCCCTCGTACCTGAGCGGCCCGCACCATTACTCGCCGTCCGAGCAGAGCCAGGGCCTGTACCAGACGTCGTACGACGGCCACATGGAGGCGCCGTACGAGCCGTATCACGTGGCGCCGCGACACGTGAGCGCCATCTACAGGGACTGAGCGGTAGTGCGCGGAGAACACTGACACTTTTGATCGGATTGACTCGAGTTGGCACAAAAAGAACCGCACTGACTGCAACCGGCCGGGTTTGTCTGACGGCACAACATTAGTACAACGGTAGAATTAGTCTCGTCTTCTCACGTGAGCGCCATCTACTGGGACTGAGAGGTCGATGCAGGGAGAACATGGACAGTTTTGTCGACTGAAGCTGGCAGAAAGGGCCGTACTGTGACCAAAACGTCTGATTTAGTTGAAAATTGAGGTGGAGGACAGGTCAGAATGCTGTGGTAGAAGTTTTTACACAGACAAAATGCAATATAACAATATGGGAACAATATCGTAATTTACGATTACATTTTAATATATAGAGACATAAAGATTGGACCGAAAAACAGTCAGAATAATCTTGAACGATCTAAACTACAGAATTAGCAGTTTTTATGCAGAACCAGATGAGATATATTATTATATGTGGAGAAAATTCAAGCGTGAACCAAAAGCACAAAGTTCAACGTCTTCTCTGAGCAAAGACTAATGTATAGTATGTATTTCCTACAGCATCACAAAGGCCCCTGTCCTCCATCTTAAACTGTGACATCAGAGTTTAGTATGTTGTAAACGCGATCCATTCACATTTTTCCTTGCAGACACTGGACATGTTTAAAAGTTAATACCAAATAATGAGGACAGAGCGAGGAAAATCCGCAAGAAAAAGCAGATGGTTTTCTTCATCGCTTTGGCTCGGTCCTTGAATGAAAACTTTTTAAAACAATTGAGGTTATGCAAATATGTAAGAGCTGCTAGAGTCTAATAACACATATACAAATACTACTACTCTATATATTCTAACTATTGACATCAAGTAAGCAGTTTTAGAGAACCAGATAAACAACAGGAACACTGCATCTCACTTTCATCACAGACTCTACGATCACACACAATTGAACTGATTCCCGCCCTTAAATAAGGTCGTTTCTGAGTCAGTTTGTGTTGAGTTGAAGTGTCCTTTATCTCCCTGCTGTTACCAAACAAACCGAGAAACGACTTTCAATTTCCCTTTTGCCGTACAATGTCGATTTGAGCAAAACGACAGCGCCACGGACAGACATTTGGCAAACAAAGAACGACAAAGACACACGTTTCATCCGTCCAGGAGCATTTATCGGACAAGAACGATGCCAGCGAATCACGTCTTTTCCTCAAACTGTGTCGCAACGGTCGATAAAAACGCTGCGGTCACTCCAGCGGGAAAAAAAGTCCACCGTTTGGGCATTTTCCTCGCGTCGGAGCGGAGTTTTGCCGTCCAGCTCCAAGCTAAAAATTGCACGACGGGGCTAATCCTCCCGGCTAAGTCCTGACCACGGCCCACGCTCAGGACGAAACGCTCGGGACAAACGGGGTCGAGACAAACGGGGTCAAGCCGGAGTCGCCGAGGAAACCGGAACGCCACTTCAAACGCCACTCGTCGACAGCACTTGTGTAGCATCTTGTATTCAAACTGTAATTTACCTGTTATTTAACTTATTCTCTTATTTAATTCAGACATTATTTTTTCGTTCAAACGGGCAGCTTTGTTTTGTTTTGTTCCCGTCTTTCTTTCTTTCTTTCTCGTGTTTCGTGGTCTTAGTTCGTCTCATCGTTCTGCTTTTCGTTTCACCGCGTTCGTTTCACGGCGTTGCACGGATTCGGACGCAGAAGTTGTAGCAAAAAGAATAAACAGAAAAATGTAGCTATATGTCATTCTCTCAGGTTATAGATTTTGAATTTTGTTGGATATTTAAAGTATTTTTTTTTGGTCTGTGCACTGATAAAGTATGACCCGTGTGACCTTGGCATGCCCTTGTGTTTGTGTTCTTTCTACTAATCCTCCCGCGGACATTAATGAAACAGCCAGAGAAGCTGAAGGAGATCAAGATTGGTGATTAACGCAGAGTTTGTGACTTGGGGAACGTCCTAATCCCGGCCTCGGATGCACTTTGGAGAAGGATTAACGCTCATAAGCAAAACCAGAACACAGAATATTCAAAATCGTGTCGTTGGTTTTAGCTTTTTTGTTTGAAAGTCTAGATTTATATTTGTAAAACACACTGTGAGTGGGTTTTATGAACGTTGTGCAAAGATTTGGAGCGGGGCAAAAAAAACTTGTAGATGATAAAGCTGGAACCATCACTTAAGGGTTCCATAAATGATCTATTTAAACCAATTTATCTTTATTTGCAGTGTACATTTCACCAACACAAAGTCTCTAAAGTGTTGAACAGAATCCAGTTCAATTAAGCACAACTTCAGTAAAAATATAGCACATACAAAAAGAATAACATTTACAAAAGTGACTGGTGTGAATTAAAGCCAAACCAGGACAGAATTTCAACAAGAAATGACTAAAAAATGTGGGAAAATCTGAATTAAATGTACTCTAAATGAACTAAATAGTAGATCTGAACAGGTATTTGCGTACCACAGTTTGAGAAACACAGGGATAAATAAGTAAAAGGAATTATTTAACTTGATAAACATTTGCTTAGGTCCAGAATGAGGCCTGTTATGGTGCGTTTCCAACTGGGACTGAACAAAGAACTGAACCTGGACTAGACCAGGATTAAACCAGGACCGGGACTGCATCAAGTCTGAACCGGGCTCCAAACCTGGACCAAACGCGTGAACCGCACTCTTAATTTAAGGTCTTCGATTCGAGCGAAAGTGCGGAATGATTTAACTTTGTGCCGGGTTTTGTTTCGGGTAGAGAGGCCCGGCGATCGCAGGGACATTCAGCACAAACCAGGTCAAAACATCTGCATTTTTACATTCAGCCCTGTCCCCCAGCTCCATCTCAGACTAGATTTATCAGACATGTCAGGGCAAACGTGTGGCCCCGCCCCCTGAGCGCTAATCACATAAAACTTAAAACGCGACCTTTACTTTGTTCACAAACTTTGCTTTCATGCGGCTCTTAAACTCTGGCCCCGAGCGATCCGCCATCCTTCAGCCCGGGAGCACGGCCCATTTCACTTTTATTGCTCATTTAGAAGGGACGCCATTGTCCGCCGAGGTCAGTGTCGGACCACCCACCGAGAGGTCAGGGCCGGGGGTCGGAAGGTCAAACCAAATCAGAGCTTTTTTTTTATCTTTTTCAGAGGGAACCGGCCAAAAAACGAGACCCGCCGTGGACAGAGGACAGAACTTTATGTGCATTTCCTGGAATTTGAGTTCAGTCTGATATTATGAACGGATAAACTGTCCTTAATCTGTATAAAGTCTTCAACCGGCAACGGAAACAATACAGTACATTGTTTTCATGGGGATTAATATAAGCCTATGTGGAATATGAAACTATAATAATAAATATACTGCAAAGTTATGAGAGATTATATTGATTGATTGATTTATTTATTTATTGATTGATTTGTATTTGTTTTATTGATTTCACTTAATTTAAATATTTATTCTATTCACCTATTTTAATTTATTTAATTTATTTAATTTATTTAATTTATTTAATTTATTTAATTTATTTAATTTATTTTGTTAATTTTATTTATTTATTTTACTTTATCTATTTTAGTCATACCACGTCAAAACCCTTTGAGATTTAAACCTCTTTTTCAAGGGCAAAGTAAAAATGTAGTCGCACACAAATCATACTAAAAAATCTAATAAAAAAAAAAAAATAACACATTTGTATAAATAACACGCTGCTAAAATGTTTCTCCTTCTTCTCAGTTTATTTCACACGTTGAATGTTTTATTACAAACTGATCAATGACAAAGCCTCAAAACCAACTGAATCATTACTCAAAAGAGCCTTCAAAATATTCGATAATAAACCTTACTCATACATCAAGACTAAAAATATAACTATCTCATTTTCACAATTTCTAAAGATCCAATTGATAAAAGTTTACACAAAATACACACAAAATGAAAACGGAATCTACATTTTAAAGGACAGGCACTTTTCCCGTAGGATTCTGGCTCGTTTTGTGTTTTTGAGCCGTAGTTTACACGTTTACCACGAACTATAAGTCCAAACAAAACATCTGAACCTTTGGAAACGTTAAAAAGAGACAAACTCCGCCGCGATTTGAGTTTTAAACATCTTTTTTCTGTGGCGCCCGTTTCCTCCGCTGGACAAACAACGACCCGGACGACGCGGTGGCGTTTGAGATTTACATTTGAAAAAGCCTCTCCAGATCCGAGCCGGGACAAAAGGCTCCGGCAGCGCTGAACCCGCTTGACCTTTGACCTCCCGACGCGGAGCCGGACGAGCTTCGGCCGCGTCCGAACTTTAAAGTGGAAGTGAAGAGCGCTAAAGGCCGACGCCCTAACGCTGTTGCCAAACTGAACTGAACTGCTTCAAATGGAAAATGGCGATCTCAAACAACAGTGTCCTGATGGTTACCGTGGAAACCGTTGGAAACCATTACACGTGTGTTTGGCGGTCACTGGAGTCAGCTCAAAACCTCTTTGTTCAGTCTGGACTTTTAATTACAGCTGCTTTAACGACTGATTTGACAGTATATATTATTGTTGTATATGTATTTTTCACTGTAGGTTTTTGCAGTATTTGCAAAAGTATCAGTGCTTTTCCCCGTTGAAATGAATGGGGCATTGACGCCTCCACGTTGGACTTTCTTTTTTTAAAAATCGTACTTGTCCTAGGTTTTTATGAAGATAAGTTTGTTATCTTAAGTTCGGGAGCAGGACCACGCCCCTTCCTGTGGCTACACTATTTAATCATCCAGATCACATACACCTGTGTTTATGAGTTTTGTGCCCCTCCCACCCTCATTTAAATTGTTTTAATTATTCTAATTCATCTCCTAGATGGGGGTATCGAGGCCCGGGAGCCTTCAGCCCTCATCGCAGAGGCCCGGGAGCCTTCAGCCCTCATCGCAGAGGCCCGGGAGCCTTCAGCCCTCATCGCCGAGGCCCGGGAGCCTTCAGCCCTCATCGCAGAGGCCCGGGAGCCTTCAGCCCTCATCGCCGAGGCCCGGGAGCCTTCAGCCCTCATCGTCGAGGCCCGGGAGCCTTCAGCCCTCATCGCAGAGGCCCGGGAGCCTTCAGCCCTCATCGCAGAGGCCCGGGAGCCTTCAGCCCTCATCGTCGAGGCCCGGGAGCCTTCAGCCCTCATCGCAGAGGCCCGGGAGCCTTCAGCCCTCATCGCAGAGGCCCGGGAGCCTTCAGCCCTCATCGCCGAGGCCCGGGAGCCTTCAGCCCTCATCGCAGAGGCCCGGGAGCCTTCAGCCCTCATCGCAGAGGCCCGGGAGCCTTCAGCCCTCATCGTCGAGGCCCGGGAGCCTTCAGCCCTCATCGCAGAGGCCCGGGAGCCTTCAGCCCTCATCGCAGAGGCCCGGGAGCCTTCAGCCCTCATCGCAGAGGCCCGGGAGCCTTCAGCCCTCATCGCAGAGGCCAGAGACTTTATCCATTCAAACGATACGATATTTCATCCTGCGCTAGATTTGTATCACGTTGAAACCCGATTACGCCGAACTCCAGTTGCACTTGGAGGTCGGATCCAACGTGGCTGATACTTCTGCTGATACTTCTGCTGATACTTCTGCTGCTGATACGTCTGCTGCTGATACTTCTGCTGATACTTCTGCTGCTGATACGTCTGCTGCTGATACTTCTGCTGATACTTCTGCTGCTGATACTTCTGCTGATACTTCTGCTGATACTTCTGCTGCTGATACTTCTGCTGCTGATACTTCTGCTGCTGATACGTCTGCTGCTGATACTTCTGCTGATACTTCTGCTGATACTTCTGCTGATACTTCTGCTGATACTTCTGCTGCTGATACTTCTGCTGCTGATACTTCTGCTGATACTTCTGCTGATACTTCTGCTGCTGATACTTCTGCTGCTGATACTTCTGCTGCTGATACTTCTGCTGATACTTCTGCTGCTGATACTTCTGCTGCTGATACTTCTGCTGATACTTCTGCTGATACTTCGGCTGATACTTCTGCTGATACTTCGATAATCGATACTTTTGGTGTTATACAGTCGTTTACGTCGACGTAGAGTTTTTTTCTGCGGAAATGCAGATAAATGAACATCAAAGAGCAGAGTCTGAGCCGCTGTTATGCCCGGCATTAAACTGCGGTCTGGTTTTCGACCGTTGCGTTGTCATGGCAACAGCTCAGGTCTGTCGGGCGCACGATTCCGCAGCATCTTTGCGGCGGAGAGGGTATTACGAGGCGGATCAGTGTCAGAGCGCGGAGGCCTTAGCGCTGATCCTGCCGACGAGAGGCTCTTGACCTGCACCGGAGCAGCACTTTTACTTTACAGCTCGGGATGTTTCAGCCGGCCCAATGCTAGAGCCACGGGAGGTTTTACCACGTGCTAAATGCTAAAGTCGGGTCTCATTTTCTTTCGACGTTTCCATTTATCAAAGGTAAAACAGACTTTCAGCTTCAAGTTCACACATTTTAGGGTCATATTTTATAATGTCATGTCTCACGTCTTATGGTCTCTTTTTGCGCCATTTTGAGCTCTTTTCAACATTCAATTTGACTAAAAAAACGATATTAGCGAGATGTTTTCCTGGCCGAGAAGGAGAGTCTAAGGACAGAGGACCCTGGGACATCGTCCCTCGCCACCACAGACATTGTCTGACTTCATCGCCACCACAGACATTGTCTGACTCCATCGCCACCACAGACATTGTTGATTCATTTCTCCCTGTGGCCCTCAGAGGCAACTGTTGTTGTGATTTTGGGCCTTACAAAAATAAATTGATTTGATTTGATTTGATTTGATGTTTACGCGGAAAGAAAAGCATTGTAGGAAATGACGACAGGACGTGAATGAGTGAGTTTATGAATATTATTAAATTAAACCTCTGATTACGTTACAAAAAAAGCTGTAAGAATGATTCATAAAGTGTATTTAAGAGAGCGCACTAACACCAATTATGCATTAAATCAGAATTATTTCAATGACAAACACTCACGATGATGTATAAAGTGAGAAAGTTGCTGTTGCCGTTAGCGATACAAACTTCGGTCAACAGGGGGCGATTAAAATCATCAACTAATGTCTTTATCTTCAAGAAACAATTAAAATAATATTAATTAAAAATAGATATAATAAAATAAAATAAAAAATTAAAAAGACACCAATTGTGATCATAATTTATGTTAACGTAAATGACACAATTTAAATAAGTAATTAAAAAAATATGTACAAAAAAGCCTCCTAAAAGATAGGATTTTATGTTTACGTTAATCGCCATGACAACGATGCAAATATTCCATCACTCTGAAAACATCTCTATCTCCTGGTAACATAACCAGGCCACGTTACAGGTCAGATCTGTGCAGAGGCGAGCGCACTCACAGAATGAATCCATGTTTTTCAAGATGTTTTTGTGCGATAAAAACACCCTCAACGAATCAAGCCCTGGACGGAGCAGTTGAATGCAAAGCGGTGATATCTCCATGGAGACAAGCCGGTGCTGACCCTGCAGCAGAAATGTCCCACAATGCACCTTTAATGAAATGCACCTTTTGTTTTATTAATGACAGTTCCCATGTCCGATAAAAGAGCGCCTGCAGTGGTCTTCATTCACAGAAACAGCGCTCTGCTGCCTCCTGGTGGAGGGAACAGCCTGGTGGAGAGAACAGCCTGGTGGAGGGAACAGCCTGGTGGAGAGAACAGCCTGGTGGAGGGAACAGCCTGGTGGAGGGAACAGCCTGGTGGAGGGAACAGCCTGGTGGAGGGAACAGCCTGGTGGAGAGAAAAGCCCTGTGCACGGCGACAGTGGCCACAAGGGGGCAGCACTGAGCCACTTACACTCAAACGAGGGAAAGAAGTGCGTCTCTAGAAATGTTTTAATGCTTTGTTTTTCTTAATCTTCCTCGAATCTACAAAAACGTTGAACCAAAACGATCCTGAAACCCGTGGTCACATGGCTTTCGTAAAACAACGACAAATAAACGGGAAATAAAAATGTCAGACGCAAGATCAATATAATTGAATTGTGTCGTCTGCGGCGATTTCAGCTCGAGTTGAAAAGGCCACAGCATTTTTATACTTTCTGAAGAAGACTTCATGAGGAAGCGAGCAGCTCTGTCCTCAGCTGTTCTTCTTCTTCTCCTCCTCCTCCTTCTCCTCCTCCTTCTTCTTTTCCTCCTCCTTCTCCTCCTCCTTCTTCTTTTCCTCCTCCTTCTCCTCCTTTTTCTTCTTCTTCTCCTCCTCCTTCTTCTCCTCCTCCTCCTTCTTCTCCTTCTCCTTTCTCTCCTCCTTCTCCTCATCCATCTTTTCCTCCTTCTCCTTCTTCTTCTCCTCCTCCTCCTCCTCCTCCTCCTCCTCCTCCTCCTCCTCCTCCTCCTCCTCCTCCTTCTCCTTCTCCTCCTTCTTGTAGACACATAAGTTTAATGCCACAAAGCGAACACACATCTCATCGGACACAAGCGGAGAAAGTGACACAATGCTCCTTTTAAAAAAGCTTCAGCGCGCGTTTAACTCTGCGGACCGTTTCCATGGCAGCGGGTTGGTGCAGTACCTCAGCCCTGCACCAGGAGGCGTCGTCTCCTCTGCTTTTGTGAGCTCGCGTGAGTCCAGCAGGAGGTCCAGTTCAGTTTGTCTGGTCAGAAAAAACATTTTTTTTCCATGATAATAATGACAGTGGTCCAAATATGAACTAATTACTTACTTTAGTATTATTATTATTATTATTATTATTATTATTATTATTATACACTTATTTACGGACAAATAGTCGGTCAAAGTCGGTTCAGACACGTGTTTAAAGCTGAACTCACCACAGTCACATGATGGAACACTATGCACTCTATTCACGGGGATCAGCTTCTGGCAATGAAGACTTTTGTTGAAAAGGTGTGTTTTAAATGGTTAATTGCTATGGCAACCGTTCTAATTAAGAGTAGGTAAGCAGCTATCAGCAGTACATTATGTTGTTGGTGGAAGTAAAGGGATTTAGCAGGTAAGTGTGGCAGAAGCATGATTATTGCTGTTTAAATCATAATGAAAAGTGACTGAGCATTTGCCTCTTCACTCCTTAACAAAATAGTTTATTGATAATGATTAATTACGTATTATGTTCTTGGTTGAAATGAAAAAATACCGTGCTCTCATAATCAGTTGTTCTTTTGGGAAATCTATTCAAACTGTCCGAATAAACCCGTGGGATGAGGATATTATTGTTATTATTGTGCTTCTCGGTCTAAAACACCCACTGGCTTTATTCTTTTATTGAAAAGAGAAAACAGAGCCGGTGCTTTGAAGTGCGGTCGGCCCGGTGCGGACGGGACGCGCGCGCTGACTAACGCGCCACACTTTTCTACCGTGGATAAATATTGATTCTCCTGAAATGAGGTCTGGGTTATTATTGTGGCATCCGCGACTTTCATAGGATTTTCAGTGACAAATTAAAGGTTTTCTTGCTCGTAATGACGGTCTCAGTGCGGCCGGACACCGCGGCGCGTGTGGATGGACGCGGGGCCCGGTCCGTGTCTCGCGGGGCCCGGTCCGTCTTGCGGGTGTCACTCTCAGAGGCGTCCGCGTCCTCCAGAGAAATGACAAGACCAGAAGCAGATCACGCAAAGCAGATCACGCCTGAGACTGCGGGCTCTGGAGCGGCTGAAGTCTGGACAGAACACGCATGTCTTGAGCCCCTCACAGGTCATTGGACGTGAATCAGAGGCTGCGTCACTCGCGCTGTTTGGACACGTTTGGTCCTAAAATCCTGATCAAGTCTAAGTTCAGTTTGGGCTTTAGTCCTAATCCTGACGTCATAATGTTAACATTAAAGGCCAATCGTGTTTCATACAGATGTGGGGTGAATATAGCTGCATTTAACTATTATTCTGAGTCCCCTGTTAGTCCTGGTTTTGTCCTGGTTTAGTTCTAGTTTAGTTCTAGTTTAGTCCTGGTTTATTCCTAGTTTAGTCCTGGTTTAGTCCTGGTTTAGTTTTAGTTCAGTCCTGGTTTAGTCCTGGTTTAGTCCTGGTTTATTCCTAGGTTAGACCTGGTTTAGTCCTGGTTTTGTCCTGGTTTAGTTCTAGTTCAGTCCTGGTTTAGTTCTAGTTTAGTTCTGGTTTAGTCCTGGTTTAGTTTTAGTTCAGTCCTGGTTCAGACCTGGTTTAGTCCTGGTTTAGTCCTGGTTTAGTCCTGGTTTAGTCTTGGTTTAGTCTTGGTTTAGACCTGGTTTATTCTAAGATTCTAAGAGTCTGATCATCCTTAAACCATTTATTTTTTAAACTAAAAGCTTGACAAATAAACGCCATCTTCAAAACATGTTCTGCTTTTTTATTTGACGTTTATAAAACTTTTTGGCAGAAACATTGTGACATTTCCCAGTTTGTGAAGAGAGCGGATCCAGATCCACGAACCCTGGAGATGTCAGAGAGCCTCAATGTGTGGAGAGGGTCAAAGGTCATTCAAGAGGTCAAGGGAAACAGAGAGGGGGAGAGAGAGAGAGAGAGCAAACAGAGAGAGGAGGGAGAGAGGGAGCAAACAGAGAGAGGAGGGAGAGAGGGAGCAAACAGAGAGGAGGGAGAGAGGGAGCAAACAGAGAGGAGGGAGAGAGGGAGCAAACAGAGAGAGGGGAGAGAGAGAGAGGGGAGAGAGAGAGAGGGAGCAAACAGAGAGAGGAGGGAGAGAGGGAGCAAACAGAGAGAGGAGGGAGAGAGGGAGCAAACAGAGGGGGGAGAGAGAGATGGAGCAAACAGAGGGGGGAGAGAGAGAGGGGAGAGAGAGGGAGGGAGCAAACAGAGGGGGGGAGAGAGAGGGGAGAGAGAGAGGGAGCAAACAGAGGGGGGAGAGAGAGAGAGGGATCAAACAGAGGGGGAGAGAGAGAGAGGGGAGAGAGAGAGAGGGAGCAAACAGAGAGAGGGGAGAGAGAGAGAGAGAGAGAGGGAGCAAACAGAAGGGGGAGAGAGAGAGAGGGGAGAGAGAGAGAGGGAGCAAACAGAGGGGAGAGAGAGAGATGGAGCAAACAGAGGGGGGAGAGAGAGAGGGGAGAGAGAGGGAGGGAGCAAACAGAGGGGGGAGAGAGAGAGAGGGGAGAGAGAGAGAGGGAGCAAACAGAGGGGGGAGAGAGAGAGGGGGGGAAAGAGAGAGGGAGCAAACAGAGGGGGGAGAGAGAGAGAGGGGAGAGAGAGAGGGAGCAAACAGAGGGGGGAGAGAGAGAGGGGAGAGAGAGAGAGAGAGAGAGGGAGCAAACAGAGAGAGGAGGGAGAGAGGAAGCAAACAGAGAGAGGGGAGAGAGGGAACAAACAGAGGGGGGAGAGAGAGGGGAGAGAGAAAGAGGGAGCAAACAGAGGGGGGATAGAGAGAGAGGGGAGAGAGAGAGAGGGAGCAAACAGAGGGCCGGAGAGAGAGAGAGAGAGGGGAGAAAGAGAGAGGGAGCAAACAGAGGGGGGAGAGAGAGAGGGGAGAGAGAGGGAGGGAGCAAACAGAGGGGGGAGAGAGAGAGGGGAGAGAGAGAGGGAGCAAACAGAGGGGGGAGAGAGAGAGGGAGCAAACAGAGGGGTAGAGAGAGAGAGGGGAGAGAGAGAGAGGGAGCAAACAGAGGGGGGAGAGAGAGAGAGGGGAGAGAGAGAGCGGGAGCAAACAGAGAGAGGGGAGAGAGAGAGAGAGAGGGAGCAAACAGAGGGGGGAGAGAGAGAGAGGGGGGAGAGAGAGAGGGAGCAAACAGAGGGGGGAGAGAGAGAGGGGAGAGAGAGAGAGGGAGCAAACAGAGGGGGGAGAGAGAGAGGGGAGAGAGAGGGAGGGAGCAAACAGAGGGGGGAGAGAGAGAGGGGGAAAGAGAGAGGGAGCAAACAGAGGGGGGAGAGAGAGAGAGGGGAGAGAGAGAGAGGGAGCAAACAGAGGGGGGAGAGAGAGAGGGGAGAGAGAGAGGGAGCAAACAGAGGGGGGAGAGAGAGAGAGGGGAGAGAGAGAGAGGGAGAGCAAACAGAGAGAGGGGAGAGAGAGAGAGGGAGCAAACAGAGGGGGGAGAGAGAGGGGAGAGAGAGAGAGGGAGAGCAAACAGAGAGAGGGGAGAGAGAGAGGGAGCAAACAGAGGGGGGAGAGAGAGAGAGGGGAGAGAGAGATAGGGAGCAAACAGAGGGGGGAGAGAGAGAGAGAGGAAAGAGAGAGGGAGCAAACAGAGGGGGGATAGAGAGAGAGAGGGGAGAAAGAGAGAGGGAGCAAACAGAGGGGGGAGAGAGATAGGGGAGAGAGAGGGAGCAAACAGAGAGAGGGGAGAGAGAGAGAGGGGAGAGAGAGAGAGAGGGAGCAAACAGAGGGGGGAGAGAGAGAGAGGGGAGAAAGAGAGAGGGAGCAAACAGAGGGGGGAGAGAGAGATGGAGCAAACAGAGGGGGGAGAGGGAGAGGGGAGAGAGAGGGAGGGAGCAAACAGAGGGGGGAGAGAGAGAGGGAGCAAACAGAGGGGGGAGAGAGAGAGAGGGAGCAAACAGAGGGGGAGAGAGAGAGAGGGGAGAGAGAGAGAGGGAGCAAACAGAGAGAGGGGAGAGAGAGTGAGAGGAGAGAGAGAGAGGGAGCAAACAGAGGGGGGAGAGAGAGATGGAGCAAACAGAGGGGGGAGAGAGAGAGGGGAGAGAGAGGGAGGGAGCAAACAGAGGGGGGGAGAGAGAGAGGAGAGAGAGAGAGAGGGAGCAAACAGAGGGGGGAGAGAGAGATGGAGCAAACAGAGGGGGGAGAGAGAGAGGGGAGAGAGAGGGAGGGAGCAAACAGAGGGGGGAGAGAGAGAGAGGAGAGAGAGAGAGAGAGGGAGCAAACAGAGGGGGGAGAGAGAGAGAGGGGAGAGAGAGAGGGAGCAAACAGAGGGGGGAGAGAGAGAGGGGAGAGAGAGAGAGAGAAAGAGGGAGCAAACAGAGAGAGGAGGAGAGAGAGGGGAGAGAGAGAGGGAGCAAACAGAGGGGGGAGAGAGAGAGGGGAGAGAGAGAGAGAGGGAGGGAGCAAACAGAGAGAGGAGGGAGAGAGGAAGCAAACAGAGAGAGGGGAGAGAGGGAACAAACAGAGGGGGGAGAGAGAGGGGAGAGAGAAAGAGGGAGCAAACAGAGGGGGGATAGAGAGAGAGGGGAGAGAGAGAGAGGGAGCAAACAGAGGGGGGAGAGAGAGAGAGAGGGGAGAAAGAGAGAGGGAGCAAACAGAGGGGGGAGAGAGAGATGGAGCAAACAGAGGGGGGAGAGAGAGAGGGGAGAGAGAGGGAGGGAGCAAACAGAGGGGGGAGAGAGAGAGGGGAGAGAGAGAGAGGGAGCAAACAGAGGGGGGAGAGAGAGGGAGGGAGCAAACAGAGGGGGGAGAGAGAGAGGGGAGAGAGAGAGGGAGCAAACAGAGGGGGGAGAGAGAGAGAGGAGAGAGAGAGAGAGAGAGAGGGAGCAAACAGAGGGGGGAGAGAGAGATGGAGCAAACAGAGGGGGGAGAGAGAGAGGGGAGAGAGAGGGAGGGAGCAAACAGAGGGGGAGAGAGAGAGAGGAGAGAGAGAGAGAGAGGGAGCAAACAGAGGGGGGAGAGAGAGAGGGGGGAAAGAGAGAGGGAGCAAACAGAGGGGGGAGAGAGAGAGAGGGGAGAGAGAGAGGGAGCAAACAGAGGGGGGAGAGAGAGAGGGAGAGAGAGAGAGAGAGAGAGAGAGGGAGCAAACAGAGAGAGGAGGGAGAGAGGAAGCAAACAGAGAGAGGGAGAGAGGGAACAAACAGAGGGGGGAGAGAGAGGGAGAGAGAAAGAGGGAGCAAACAGAGGGGGGAGAGAGAGAGAGGGGAGAGAGAGAGAGGGAGCAAACAGAGGGGGGAGAGAGAGAGAGAGGGGAGAAAGAGAGAGGGAGCAAACAGAGGGGGGAGAGAGAGAGGGGAGAGAGAGAGGGAGCAAACAGAGGGGGGAGAGAGAGAGAGGGGAGAGAGAGAGAGGGAGCAAACAGAGGGGAGAGAGAGAGAGGAGCAAACAGAGGGGGGAGAGAGAGAGGGGAGAGAGAGGAGGGAGCAAACAGAGGGGGGAGAGAGAGAGAGGGAGAGAGAGAGAGGGAGCAAACAGAGGGGGAGAGAGAGAGGGGGGAAAGAGAGAGGGAGCAAACAGAGGGGGGAGAGAGAGAGGGGAGAGAGAGAGGGAGCAAACAGAGGGGGGAGAGAGAGAGGGGAGAGAGAGAGAGAGAGAGGGAGCAAACAGAGAGAGGAGGGAGAGAGGGAAGCAAACAGAGAGAGGGGAGAGAGGGAACAAACAGAGGGGGGGAGAGAGAGGGGAGAGAGAAAGAGGGAGCAA